>NW_024582892.1:190575-218781 GCF_018398535.1 Haplochromis burtoni | reverse complement strand
CACACACACACACACACACACACACACACACACACACACACACACACAAACACAAACAAAGCCTTTAGTCACAGGTGAAGTGATTTTCATCTATGACTGCATTGTTGGTGGGAACTGGTTGGTGCACTTTACTCAATCTGTGAAGCATCAGTTCAGGGCGAGCGCTCCGACTGGCTCCGGAGTGAATCTCAGCTGTCTTACTTTCAGTTATGAAGTATTGTAAAAGTGTTATATCACGCACACACTCTTTCACCTCCCTGTCCCCGTGCCTGTGTGTGTGTCTGTGTTCAGTGGCCTTTCTATCCATAGAGTTCGTGCCCTTGTCACACTCCAGTGAAGCTCACTGTGTGGCGATTAAGTCTTACTGAACTGGCCTCAGTGATCAGCTAACTCAGCCTGCTGTGACTCACCAGTCTAGACCGCGTGTTAGTGATCTAACTCACCCGGAGAGGAGAGCGGGACCACCGGAGAGGCATTGTTGCCGTCCTCCGGGGAGACTTTCAGCCTCTTCTTCTGTTTATCTTCTCTTCACCCGGCTTTTAGTGGGAAAAACCTCTGAGGAAATAAAGTGTTAGATCTGTGAATCTGCACATCTTACATCAGTGTGACACTCAGAAATACTGCTGACATCTTCTGAACTCTCAGTATTTAAACGATTGCCTCAGCTACCTTGTTTGTGTTAGCAGAATGAAATCATGGGGAAATAATTAAAAAACAAACGTGTTATTTTCACTATTTATTAACTTTCCTGTAATTCATAAGAGGTCTGTAATAGTGATACTCAACTTGCGGCTCACAGGCCAAATCAGGCTCGGCATAGGGTGCTGGCCAGCTCTCTATAAAACTAAAGAGGTTGCAGTTATTTTTAATGTAGTGTAAACTTTCAAAGCATCCATAACTAAAATGCAGTGGCATCTGGTGAGCATGCATCACAAGGGCCAAAAAGCCCTTCCAACAAGGCCATTCATTTGAAAATAACTGATGTAAAAGAAAGGAGTTTGCTCTTTTTACTGCCCATTCATTCAATCTGATAAATATTAATAAATATTAAAAAAAATCTGCCTATTAAACGACCTTTAGTTTGATGTGTTGTTTGTAAAAGTGCCCTCTAGGTAAAGCATGTAACGTATCCCATGTCTGCAGGACGTTGGAATTAAGGAGGTATGGGTAAAAATGCCCGATTCAAACCCTCGATTCCGAACTTAGAAACAAAGAACCGTCTTGTATTTTCAGTACAATATAAACAAAAACCATAACATGTTTTCCAGGGTAATTTCTGTCCATCATAAAATAAGGAGTTGATGAGAGAGATCATTCAAATGAAAACTAGCACAAAATTGCTAACTGTGAAGCTAGCACATTCATCCTTAATGGAGAAGTAATTATATTTTGGAGTGGTGTGTGCAGGTGGGCGACAGATCAAAGGCAAAACCCGAATGTGCATTGGGAGGAAGGACTAATTCAAATGCTGCCACAGAGGTGCACCGCATGCTTACTATTGACCATTTGCAGCACGCGCGTGCTTTAAATGTCACTTCCACACGAGCCTCTCGGGACCAGCTGAATGTTTTTGTGAATCAACTTTAGGATGATTGATGAACCTATGCACAATGTTATCTTCAAGCTATGAAACCTGAGTTACAAGCCCTTGAAGTACATAGGGATGGGTTGAAGTTTGCCTGCATTTTCAAGCCCTCATGACTTCAGCAAGTAGACACATTCATTTAAGCTCTGCAGCCTAGTTCATTTTAGAGTGCGTCCATCTAGAGACAAATTGCATTTCTTGGTGATGGGTGGCCGGTCAAAACGAATTAAAGTACATAAATTTTTGATATTGGGTTCATCCTCTGGCTGTGAATCATTCTGGTTCGAAATAATTTGCGATTAATTTTTTTTCTAAGTGTTTATTTGCAAATCTTTCAAATTCTCCTCTAAGGGAGTGACGTGGGAACGTGATCTAGACACTTCTGAATATCTAAGTGTTTTGAAAGTAATTTAAGTATTTTTTTTTAAAATGCTGGATTTTACGGGGTTCCACTGGTGGCTCTATAGTGATGTGATTTACCTGACTAATGAACAAAATATCCCAGTTTGATCCCGGGAGGGGACACTGATCCCTTTGGGGATATGTCAGGAAGGACATTGGGCATTTAAAAAAAAGTCAGATCCGGCATGTAGAGCTACCATCTGTGGTGACTGCTTGTAAATAAAGGAGCAGCTGAAAGCAGCTCAAGCTGGATTTTGTTACACTTGAACCTGTAGAAGATTTAGGACAGATGTGTTGGACCAACATCAGGAATAATGATGCTTGAACGCTCCAGCAGATTTCCAGAGACCTGGGAGAAACTGTCAGTGACTTTTCCTTTAATTTGTCATAAAACCCTTCTGGAATTCTAACAAAGAGTAACTGATTTGTACACAGCACTGTGTACACTATGTTAATAATGAAATGTATCCCACTCAATTTATCGATCAGTTATCCTTCTGTGGAACTCCGTCATTAACAGCACTTATCTTTTAGCCTTTTATCTGAAAATAATAGCAGAAATCGACTTCTTGATATTTATTTAGGCCAGTTTTGAATGGAAGATGTCCTAATTTTCCCTCCTCCTTATTCCAGCGCTCTAATCCAGACTCCTTCCTTTATGTGGTTAATGTGTAGAAAGAGGTCGGGACACTCTGAGATGTGGCGGTGCGTTTGTGTTTTGGTGGTTTTAGTCTGTGGCGGCGTGAGCGTACGAGGAGTTCGTGGCTCCAGCGCAGCACAGAGCCTGTTCTGCTTGTCTGTTGAGCAATACCTGTTTTTTTCTTTCTCGACCGCAGAGTGAAGCGGTAGAAAGAATGCGCTGTGGGGAGGCTGGGAGAAATGTGGAGTTTATGCAAGACGCGTTGCTAAGGATTAGGGCTGCGGTGCAATCAGGGCTGCCGTGTGAAAAATCTGAGCGAAAGTCCCGCTGGATCAGCTCGCTCTGTTTGCGGAACTTTGGAGGATCTAATTCATTAGACGAGAGCACGAGGAGCAGGCTTTTCCGCTGTGATTCAGCCCTGTTCCCGCAACAGCGGCGGCAGCATCGCGTTCCTGTTGCTACACACGCACACACACTGGTAAACACACACGCACCTCCACACACTCCCTGTGCTAACTGGCATGCAGCCACACACAGGTGTGGCTTCAAGCTGGCTTTCAGTTTTCAGTCTCAAGCAGCCCGTTTGTACAAACACACACCGCAGCCTCTCAGGAAGCCTGATTCAGATCAAATCAGGAGTGATTTCTTACACACCGGCAGTACTTCGTGTTCTCTCACTTTCCTTAGAGCTGAAACAACAAGTGCTGACATTTTAAATATCTTGCACTTCAAGTTATAAAACCTCCTCTGACTATATAAAAAGTGTTTGGATTGCTTGGCCACATGCACTTGAAAGTCCTGCAGTACTAACTGCATTCACAGGAATGCCACGTACCGTGTGTTGTTACAGGGACTGGACGATCAACTTTCTGTTCAATCAGTCTTCACCAGCTGATTCACCAGCTCAGCAGTGTTATCTTTTTATGTGCTAACGACAGCCTTGGCCGGGGTTCGCTGTGTTTTCCAACTGCCCATCCGTATGCACGTCACTCTCCGGCATTCCCAAGAAGCCGATAACCGTTTGAGGAAGTTTCTATAAACTGGGCGCAAAGTTCACTTGGACTCAAGGATGCACTGATTAGAATATGGCAGTCAAAGGTCACTGCGATCCAACAAAACATCTCTTTTTCTTTCTTTTGTTTTGGTTGTAACTCCAAAACTACTGTGCACAGTGACATCATACTGTCCAGACTTGCCCATCTGCTGGCTTCCTTCCTTTCATCACTACATTTGTGTTAAGTCTCGATGGAGGTGGACTTAACTAATGTTTGGCATACCACAGAGCTCAAGGTGGTAATACTAGTTTTCTAAAGTCAGAACTGGTAAACAAGCTGCTGTGCTGGAACTGCTAGTGGCGGTTAACCATGAAGTAAACAACGTGTAAAAGACAAAGTTGTTATTTCCACCACGTTTCACATGTTAACCTGACAGCAACTCTATCTTTAACAGGTTGTCCCCTAAGTGCGAGGCTTGTTTGACGTATACAGACACCTTAAGGATGCTTTGAGATTAATCTGCTATGCTAAACTGCTGTTACACAAATTAGGACATGTTAACAAACCTAAAAGTAGTTGGATGAATTTAAACAAGCAAAGGTAGAGTCACTGGCATGTAGAGCGTTGTTTTCCATTTTCCTGTCAGTATTCATGTTTACCTGTGCGCAATTTCAATCCGATCATGTTGTGCATTTACATGCATCGACGGTTTGAACAGAGGAAGTCATCAGTTTCTCTCCTGTCTCGTGTGTTTGCCTTTTGCGTCATTTATCTTTTTCAAATGGACCCACGCTGTGTTGTCGTTGTGTTGACATATAGCAGGCATTCGCAGTAAGGATAAGGTACCTGTCCATACACACTGATTCGATTGAGGTCGGTATAACCCACCTGTGTCAATTGAAAGGAAATTTTGGTCCAAAGGAGCGTTATCAGGTCATTGTGTTCACATGAAGCATTTTTATATCATTCAGACTTCCAGTTATTAGTGTCCTTGTAATCATGGCTAATGACTGAGCTGTGAGCAGATATGGAGCTAATGTGATTTATCTTACCCTTTTGAGAATAGCTGCTGAGCTCCTCTCCTATTATAAATGTATAAACACTGGACACTTCATTACATCTTGCTATTACCAGCTGGACTTCCTTTTGCTTTCAGCACTGCTGTAATTCTTTGTGGCATAGATTCAACAAGGTGCCGGAAATGTTCCTCAGAGATTTTGTTCCATATCGACATGATAGCATCACGCAGCTGCTGTAGATATTTTGGCTACACGGCTATCTAATGATGTGAACCTCTTTCACCACCATGTCCTGAATGTTTTGGGATCTAGTGGCTCTGGAGGCCATTTAAGTACAGCGATCTAATTGGTCATGGTCAAGAAACCAGTTTGAGGTGATTTGAGCTTTGTGACATGGTGTTTTATCCTTCTGCAAGCAGCCATCAGAAGATGTGGTCATAAAGGGATGGCAACAATACTCAGACAGGCTGTGGAGTGTAAGCGATGGTCACATGGTGGCCCAAAGAAAATGTCCCCTAGAGCAGGGCGACATGACCAAAAATATTTATCACGATATACATTTGAAAATTTGCGATAACGATATAACTGACGATATAATTGACACGAGACAAAATACTTTACAACTCCTCAACTGCCAAAAAACCCCAAAACATCAATGTATTTTCACTTACACAAGCAGCTTTTTTAAGTGCATTAAAGTTATATAAAAAATTTGCAGTGCAAATGCAAATTCCTTGCTGACAGTTTAACCAAAAGGCATTTCCAGTGAAAACTGGCCGACATATCCTCAGCATAACCATGTATAATATCCACAAAACTTAAAAAGAGGTTATACACACAATACGGTAATATTATGTTGAAGCGCAGTACGTATCACTCCGCGAGGCTCCTGCCTACGATAGCCGTGTTGCTCCGACAATCCATCAAGCGGTGCGGCTCCGTAGCTTAGCAAAGTCGTACTGAAACATTTGACAGATTTGCGAGCGCCGTGTACATAAAATTGTTTCGAGGTCAGTAAACACAACCAGAGTTCATACATAAGGCACACGGGATTATAAGGGGCACTGTCGATTTTCAGAAAAATCAAAGGATTGATTTTCCAAACAACACGGTAATAACGACGGCCCACTAGCATGCTCTACCAAAAATAGTGCTTTGTTGTGTATCTGACGGACGAAAGCCAAACCAGTTCCACACCACTGAAGTTGGAGCATTTTTACAAACCAATTCTGGTTCATCCGTTTCATTCAACGATCCGCTTTCGCTCTTCTCATTCTGCATCGCCGCCATGTGCGTATGTAAACAAAGGCACTGCGCATGTGCTTTTTACCCATATTCTATCGCGATATTTCATTTTCTTATCGTTGCCCAACATACACCGGTATTACCGTGAACGGTATGATATGGCCCAGCCCTAATATCCCCACAGCGCCTGAACTGGTGGTACAAGCCTGTCTCCACTCTTGTCAAGTTCTGGTGTGGCTGTGAGAGCTGTAGCCTCAGTTGCCAGTTCTTAGCTGACAAAAAGGGCACACAGTGCGGTCTTCTGCTTCAGGTTGGATGTTTTATGCATTCAGAGACTCTCTTCTGCGTACCTTGGTTGTAACGAGTGGTTATTTCAGTTACTGTTGCTTTCCTATAAAAAAACAAAACAGTTTGACTTCTGGCTCTGATAAAACACTTCCTCCACTAGATATAGTCTCGATTTTGAACCACTCTGTGTAAATCCTACTGATAGTAGATCAGCAGTTTCTGAAGTACTCAAGCCAACAACCAGGCTCATTTAAATCATCTTTCTTGCCCATTGTGATGCTCAGTTTGAACTACATGCCTAAATGCATTGAATTGCTCCTGCTGTGTATGTGTATATATCTGTGTATCCATGCTGATTCAGTGTGAAGTAACTTTGAGGGGTGGCATTATTCAGGTGAATGTATTGAAGATTATAACATAATAGCACAGTTGAATCTATGGTTTCCATCATGCTTACGTAACAGGGTGTAGTTCAGACAAACTGGGTTTCAAATAAATCTGTGTGCACAGATTTGACTTAAATGTTACAGAGGGATATGTCAGTTACACTGTGTACTTATCCAGAAATAGCACTGCTGATGTTTCCATGGCTTCAACTGTAGTGCAGCTGCAGCTGTTTTAACAAGAGAACTAATTAGAAATATCCGGCGGGTAATTACATCGCAGGGCTTCATTTAAATGATGTCCAAAATGCATCAACAGCTGTCTGCAGCGCTTCACTACTGAGTGAGCGCGTGAACAAGTGGGCAGTGGGAGGACAGGCATGGTCTCAGATAATCGGGATCCTTTTAGCCTCTGTAATTTGTGACCGTAATTAATTTAGACTGGAGAGAGCGTGAGTAGGGTCAGAACTCAGAGAAACAGGCGGGAATGTAGGAAAAATACCTCCCTCGCTGTTGTTGCTCTCTAGCAAAACACCTGAGCAGTGGAAGTTTCCAGTGGCAAATTGGCATTACATGCTGTGCAGCAGGCAGCATTAATGCGTGTACACGTGACACGGCGCGCAATCACCTTGTGAACTGGAAGGTCACAGGTCACCGATGTAGCTTTGATCAAAACTCTGTGCCAGTCACCACAACATCCCCCTTTTACTGGGAAAATCCAAAACTGTGTGTGTCATCTTCTAGCTATGCAACCACACACCTTTCTATTAAATTGCACTTCCCCAGAGGATGATTGCAGTTGAGCAACAGCTCAGACTCTGAGAGAATTTAAAAGACACGAGTGATCAGAGAGGATGTGAGGACAATTTCTTTGATAACTGCTTAGATAAACCTTTGAAGAGGCAGGAAGTGAACTTCGAATGGGGAAAGTAAAGTTAGCGTCTTGACCGCGGGCAGGCTGAGTAACGTGAGCAATAAAAGGGAAAGTATTTTAGGCCGGGAGCTCCTCACAAGTCCACGCACACACAGGCGTTGCTGAGAGACTTTTGGAGAGCAAACAATGAGGGAATAAAGGGAGAGGAAACTGAGGACGGGCTTTACGCACACTTTTCAGAAACGGATAATGTGCTCTGTTGAGCTCTCTGTTACAGCACATTTCCCTAATCCCCAAAGCCGGAGACATCCAGCTTTTTGTTTTTTGTCACACTCTGGGAAAGCTGTTTGTGTTTTAGAAGTTCTGTCTTATTGAAAATGATTAAAATGCCAGAGGATGAGAGTACATCTCCACTCTTGGCTTGACTTCCAAAACTATTTTCCATGATGACATAATTGAAGGAGTCGGCGATTAGTCATTTGATTTGTTATTTGACACAAGTGGCAGAGGCTGGGTGTGTATTTTTGGCAGCCGCACGGTTAATCATAGACACATTTACTGCAGTAGCTCGCTGTCTTTATTAATGCTTCAGTACTTCTTTAGCTGAGTTCCAGGAGGGGTAATATGGGTCTGTGCGCTCCGCCATCTCCAGGAAACTTTACACGTGGCAGACGCACACACATGATAAGACGTATCTCCCGAAGTCTGCTGGTAACCTCACTGTGTCATGAAAATCGGCCTTGTCCCGGCTGCCAGGACTTCCCGTTCTTCCTGTGGTGTGCCTGCTTCTGTGTTTTCCAAAATGGCAGGGAGAGAGATGGCTCAGTAGTGAGGTTGGGGGGCTTCAATGAAGAAAAGTGGGTTGACTGTTGAGGGGCTGCTGGAAAGGAGCCAAGGGAAGTCATTTATAACTTCGAGAGAGGAGGGACTGTTCACCGTGTGACTGCTTGTTAAGGCACGAGAGCTATGTGTCTGCAAATGCCCCTGTGAATTATAATGCTGTATGACCCCCGAATTCAATTCTGTGTGTGACCCACTGAGGGGAATCTGCTGCCAGGGGAAAATATATCATATATGTATACTAAGACGCAGACGGAGGCTGTGCGTGCGGCTCGTATTTCTATTTAGGCTGCTTGTGAATAGATGGAGTCAAGTTATGTGGAGTCCAAGCCTTACATTCATTACCACTTAGGTGTCTGTACACATGAAAAAAGGAACCAAAAAAGAAAGGACTGCTGTAAACGTTTACATTGAGATGTCCAAAAAACCTCAACATTATTAAAGCAGTGTGGGATCGTCTTGAGAGAGAACAGAACAAAAGAAGCCAACATCCATAAAAGAGCTTTGCATGTCCCTCAAGAAGCCAGGAGAGCTATTCCTGTAGACTACTTAAAGAAATGACAAGAAAGCTTGACCTAGAGAGTTCAGGCTGTATTGACTTGCATTGACTTTCGAGCTTGTTAGAATTGTACAACCTCTGTTTTTCCTTATTATACTGCACTGCATGTGTTTGCCCATCTTCCAATTTTCCAAGTGAAATAAAAATAAATGAAGGTTGGCTCACAGCTTTTGCAGACTACTGTATGTCATTTAGTTTTTTGTAGGGATGATATTTTAACCCATAAAATGCAAGAATTCTGCTGAATGAAAAGTTGAATGGCTTCATTCATTAAAGAAACTAAATGTTGCATTGAAGAAAAGTGTTTCTTTGTTTCTATATACTGTAGGTTGTAGTTCTTGGCAGGTCATATAAATTGCCACTTTGTTTCTTTGCCTTGCAGTCTGTCGGGGTACAGACATGAAGCTGGCCCTGCCCTCCAGCCTGGAAAACCACTATGAGACTCTGAGGCTGCTCTACACCGGTTGCCAGGTTGTTCATGGAAACTTGGAGATTACACACCTCCATGGAAACCCTGACCTCTCCTTCCTGCAGGTATAGTTTGAATGGAAACGCAAAGAAAATGTTAATACAGTTAATAAGCTTGGTTAGCTCCAGTGTTCCTCACCTTTGTCTCTCTTCTTCACCAGGGGATTGTGGAGGTACAGGGTTATGTACTCGTTGCTCATGTTTCTGTGAGCCTGTTGCCCTTAGACAGCCTTCGGATCATAAGAGGCAGCCAGTTGTACAACTCCAGCTACGCGCTGGCTGTGCTGGATAACACTCACGCCGGTCAGGGGCTGAGGACGCTCCGGCTACGTAGCCTCACAGGTCAGAGGTTTTCCTCAAATCCGGCGTAATTTGATGTGAGAAGTCTGGAGCTCAGACTCATTTTCTTATCCTCAGCCGCCAGCTTTAAAACACTGAAGTGTTTCACTGGAAGATTGGTCACAACAGAGGCCCGTTTCTCTCAGCATCTGTTGTCTTCTATAAGTTGTGGAGTCACTTTTATGTATTATCTGTCCTGCAGAGATCCTGCTGGGTGCAGTGTATATTTGGGGGAACCCCCAGCTGTGCTTCCCAGACCCCCAGAACATCAATTTGACGGACATCTTGGATGAGCAGAATGGCCGTGCCAAGGAACACCGACTGCAGCCTCGGCCTCCTAACTGTGAGCAGCTGACTGACTCTAATAGTGAACAAAGAGAAACATCATGCAGCGATTTGTCGATGTCATAAAGTCATTTTACATGTCAGATGTTTCCTGGTTGGGAGCATATGTTGATCTAATACCCGTGTATAGCTTTCAGCACTGATGGTGCCTTTCCACATGTGTAAAGGCGCCATCATTACGTTGAGGAGCATTATTCCAAAATCTTTCCACATTTTGAAGACACAGTTTTTTGCAGATTAGTGAACCTCAGCCCGTCTTTATTCCTGAGAAACTCCTCTCCTCTCTTTTTATATCCAGTCATGTTGCCAGTTAACCTCATTAGTTGCAAAATGTTCCTCCAGCTGTTTTTTTTTTTCTTGCTTTTCCCGCTTTTTGTTGCTCTGTCCCAATTTTTCGAGACATGTTGTTGCCACCAGCTTCAAAATATTTTTCATCAAATAGTAAAATGCCTCAGTTTAAACATTTGATGTGTTTTCTTTGTCCCACTGGGGATAAAATGTGGGTTTGTGAGATCATTGCATTCTGATTTTATTTTACATTCTAGCGCTGTGTCCCAGCAATTTTGGAAGTGGGTTTATAAATCCTAATGTGGGCAAAAATCGTTTATGTTGGTTTTGGATACTTTACATAGATTTCTTTTATAGAGTTTGACCTTCCAGCAAACGGCTCTCATGAACCGTACTGGTGCCTTACATAACCACAGATCAGCCAGCATGTCTGCATGCTCTTGAATCTTTGTCTTTCTTGTAAAATTGTGGCTCAGCTTTCCCTGGTTTTTATTCCTGGCTTTCTTCTGGTGCAGGTCCAAGTTGTTCGCCTGCATGTGGGAAAAGATGCTGGGGAGAGACTCCTCAGGATTGCCAAACTCGTGAGTTAAAATCACACACACAGTCATGTTATGTAGTTTTATGTAGACAAAAGCAGAGCAGATGAAGTTTTGCTGAAATGTTGACTGTTTGTTTTGTGTGTGTGTGTGTGTGTATGTTTAAAGTGACCCGAGCTAAATGTGCGTCTGGCTGCCAGCGATGTAAAGGTCCTCTACCCAACGACTGCTGTCACCTGCAGTGTGCAGCTGGATGCACTGGACCCAAAGACTCAGACTGTCTGGTAAACAGTCCTGTTGTTTTTGTTTTCTTATCTACAGTGTAATCTCCTTTTTTCCTTTTCCTTACTGGAGAAACATGTTTCCTCCTTCCTCCTCTCTGCAGGCTTGTCGTCACTTCAACGACAGCGGTGTATGTAAAGAGAACTGTCCACTGCCCACCACCTATGACCCCGTCACGTTTCAGTCCCAATCCAACCCACATGGGAAGTTTAACTTTGGAGCGACCTGTGTCAAGACGTGTCCTTGTAAGAGTTTGCCTTAAAAAAAAAAATCTGCTTAACCAAGAAAGCTGTCACACGCTCGCTGATTTATTTATTTTTTTAAATCCCTGCCTCCCATCTTGGACACTTTGTCTCCTGCCCTGTAGATAATTATCTGGCGTTGGAAGTGGCCTGTACTTTATCTTGCCCCCCAAACAACCAGGAAGTTGTCGTCACCCAACCTGACGGGACGGAGACGCAGAAATGTGATAAGTGTGAAGGAGACTGTCCCAAAGGTGAGGTAGTCATTCTGTTTTCTCCTGGGAAATATCATTCTGTTTACAAACACACGCACACAGTGGCAGCTTTATTAGATTTACCTGCTAATTAGTGTGAATAAAAACATCCACTTGGAAGCGGAAGATGGTTCTAGATTTGAGTTAACTCGACAAATCGGAATGAGGTTCAGTAATCTGGTCCGCCTGTCTGTTCATGTCGTTAGTTTAGCTTGTTAGTTTCTCTGTCACCTTTATAACCTTGCTAGCATAATTCTGCTGTCTCTGCTTCCTCATACCAAGCCTCCAGGATCTATGGTGCTCATTTTCATCTTCATATTTTTATTCTTGGATTCTCCTGGAGCAGCTTTGCATGATTCAATGCTCGCAATAATTTTTAGTTATTTTATAATGGACCTTTGTGCAACCGTTCAGCTCACCCACTGTCTGAAAACAAGTTGTTATGGCTCCTGTTTTTCTGATTCACTGCCCATCGTAAACAGATTTAAAGATTTGAACAGCAGGTCGGTCCGGTCTGTGTGCAGGTGACGACAGTATCCACTCTCACTGACATCATACCAAGCCAAGAGCAGAAAAACTAAGTGTTCAGAGCTGGTTGAATGTTTTTGTATACAGTACTGCTCAAAAAACTTCACATTGTCAATAAATCACCGCTGCTATTTCCAGTTTTCATAGCAAAACATAAGTAAATGAGGGGTGGCTTAAGGCTTTGTTCCTTTAATGCAGTGCAAATCTGTTTCATTCAGCAATGATCACGTCCTAGTTCATGTTGCTGGGTGATTATTAGTCATTGTTGTTGTTAAACTTTAGTCTAATTAGAAATACTGCTTCCAGAAAAGCTCTGGTTTGGTTTAACGTCTGTTGTTGTTTTGTTTTTTTTCCCCTTCCTGGTTGGTATCATAGTGTGTTTCGGCCCGAGTACAGACAACAATGGTGTCACCGACAGCAGCAGCAGCATCGCCGTAGTAACGCCTTCCAATGTGGAGGAGTTCAACAAGTGCACGAAGATTTTCGGTAGCCTGGCCTTCCGCTCTGAGAGCTTCTCATGGTGAGAGACTTTTACATTTTTAGAAACGTGTAAAATTCAGTAAAGACAACAAGCAGCTTGACACCAGAGACTTTATTCCGCCACAGCGCCACATCCCTCCCATTCAGCACTTCAAATATTTAATTTTGCAGCAACAACTTGTACACAATCCTTTTGCCGCCCGAGCCTATCCCTGCACATGTAACCAGACCGGCTTTAAACTCAAGTGTTTTTGACGTTGTGTCAACAGAGGACAAAACTGCTCCAATTTGTTTCTACACCAGTGTCATTCAAGAGCATTTCAAATAATGTAGCGAAATACCAACAGTTAATACAAAGCTTGTAGGTTTGCTTACATGACTTGTAACTTGCTGAGGTTGAGATACTACATGTTGATAAAATTCCCCGACAGCTGATTTAAGTGAACGCGTGTGTGGTTTCTGATGTATTGTTGAGGGTTGTCAATAATGAGTTAGTGTGATCTGAACCTGCACAAACAGGCTTGCATTCAGCATATTCCTCCTATTTCCTCCTGTGGATTGAATCTGTATCTCTGACTCAAGATCACCCAGACACATCGTCTCCATGACTTGTGTGGACTGGCGAAGGCATTTCTCACAAAATCCAAGCTTAACCTGGAGGAGATATTAATATTGAGGACAAACCAAGAGAAAATGAAATTGTTCCCAATAATCAAAGTGGCTTTTAAGTCTTACTTAAATCTTACGCTGTCCAGGGATCCTGCGAAGAACACCTCAGGCCTGACTTTGGAGCAGCTGAGTGCCTTCAGGACTCTGGAGGAGATCACAGGTACCACAGTGTTTGTTAAACCCTATGTGAGCTTTTTATTAAGTAACATTTTATCTGTTTCTCACACCGAAGTCTCCTCAGTTGGAATGTTTTCATCACCTCTGTGGGATCTTTAAACTTGCAGGTTATCTCTACATTGATGCCTGGCCAGAGCAGTGGACCAACCTCAGTGTGTTTGAGAACCTGAAGGTGATCAGAGGCACGATGCTCTACAAGTAAGACTTCTTAAAACTGCTCGTCTGTTGTTCTGCATGCTCTCCACTATTTCCCTTGTCATCCTGTTTGCACAATATGCCTGTTGTGTAACCATACTCAATCCACTTTACTGCAGTGTTTTGTTTTTTTTTCCCTTCTGTGGTGATTTTATTATCAGCTTTATTATCAATAAACTTACCAACGAGCTGGAAACAAACATTAGGTGTGCCTGCTAAGCGTATTTTTCTTCTCATGCAAGTGAGCACGATGGAAACGTGGATAAAAAAGTCAACTAAATGAAGAATAATAGTAAGTTTAAGTAATTTAAAGAATCAATAAACTCCACTTCACCATCCGGATCGTCTATATGTGCCTTGAACAGCTCTCCTGTAGTATTAAGATCGTTATATAGATGCAGCACGTTTAATTTTCTTTCCATGCGGTGCGTCACTACATGCCAATGTGTCCACCCAACACTGTGTCTTTGTTTGTGTTCAGTTTTTTTCGACTGTTTCTTCTTCAGTTGAGGCAGTCTGTTCATTTTCAGGGTAATAAATGCTAATTATTAGCTAGCACTGCTGCCCTGCTGGCCAGTGTCTTAAACTAGGTCACGGTTAGCACCATCTGATCACTGTGCTGGTGACGTGTGCAACGTTACGATCAATGTTCTCCAGGTGGAAGCGACCAATCACATTTTTGTGGAGCGAGTATGAGCAAGACAGGCTGTATAACACATGGTTGATGCTGAGAAAGAGTCTGTTTTAATGCAGCTTTTAGCTAAAGCTAAAAAAAATTCCAACTGACAACTGTTTTATTATTTTCGATTGAAACGAATGTCTGAAAATGTTAGCTCCACATTCACTTTTGGTTTCACACTGACCTCGGTCTCCATGGCCTCCGTTTGATCCCTTCATCCACAACAAGTGCGACTTCATGTGGACTTTGTCACTCAGCAGTTTGGCGACAGGACAGGACAAGTCATGCTTGAGTACTTTTTTCCTCCCACTTGGAAGTCTTTTTTTTTTTTTTCCTTTTACACAGTTTTACAAACATGGAACATGATGTCAGGGACTTAAACAGATTAATAACATCATCCAAAGCCATCGAATACACTGCAGGAAAATATTTCTATCAGAGCTTTTACACTTGGATTATAAGCTGTTCTGAATCTTGTTATAACAAACCCATTTTCCCCCCACTGTTAATCTCCTTGACTCTTAGTTTGAAGAGTCAAAGCCATCTTATCCATTGATTGTTCTAGGAAAAGGTCGATGTTTGGTGGTGTCTTCTGAAGCCAGCATTTTTTTTCCCCCTTTTTTACCAGCAGTCTAGAAGTCTACAGATGTTTTAAGGAATGTTTTGTGGATCCCAGGACAGAAATGTAGCATCCACTTTTACATCCAAAACCTCTGAATGGAAGGGCAGGATCAGAATATGTGGGCATGGTGTGGCATCATAAATTTCTCAATAAACTTTGTATTTTTTCCAGACTTGTACTCATCAGTGAACAACTGAATAATTCCTTATACATTCTCCATGTGGGAGAATTTTGCACTTGGATTTCTCAGGTTTTACACTGTAGGGCAGTTGTAGTGACAGTGCTGGAGCCACATTGATATGATGCTCTGCTTTGAGTCCCTCCAAAATGACCAAGATCCTTACTCTGCTCCGAAGAGCCCAAACGCTATTTGTAGGAAGCTTGTTTTCACAGAAAGATACCGGGTTACAGCTGTGTCTCTTTTGCTGTTTGCTTCTTACACTCTTCTTTATTTAAAGCTTTGTTTACCACTCTTCATCTTCTCCCTCTCCATCCATTCAGGGGTGTGTTTTCACTGGCCATCCAGAATCTGCAAATCGAGTCTCTCGGGTTGCGGTCGCTGCGCAGCGTCAGTGGAGGTTTGGTCTTGATTTACAACAACACACAGCTGTGCTACACCAACTCACTGCCATGGCAGAATCTCCTCCATCCCACCCAGGGTCCGCACCGCATCGTCAGCCACAACCAGGACCCTGCAGTCTGTGGTAAGTAAAGCCACAGGCCTTGTAGTCGTGCAGCTGTCTTAAGCATTTTTCTTTTTTCTTTTTTTTTGTGGTCTAATGCAGTAAAAAAAACTACAGGGTGAATCATGCTGCATTGTCTCTATGTTTTCAGAGAAAGAGGGGAATGTTTGTCACCCCCTTTGTAAGGCGGGCTGTTGGGGTCCGGGGCCCAGCCAGTGCGTGTCCTGCCAAACTTTCCAACGTGGCACCGAGTGTGTAGAGCAGTGTGATCTCTATCAGGGGTAAGAAGGTTTGCGTGCGTTTGTAGAGGTGTGGCAAAACTAAATCAATGCGAAAACAACTGATAATGTTCTTTAATTGTTCAGTGTACTGTTTGTTTTATTTGTAATAATTCCCAGAACTAGTTCCTCAGTAAATGTATCAGAAAAACTAATGATGTTTAGTTTTCAGATTAAAAACGTTTAATTTAACGTGTGCCTTGAAGCAATTTAGGATCTATTATCAGCGATAACGGTGTGTTTGAGTTTGATATGACGTGCATACATGCACATACAAAAGCAAATGCAAGATGGCAGAGCAAATGAGAAAACACACTGGGCTGTATACATGCGCACAAAATGAACCCAGTACAACCATTAGATGGTACATTTGCTTAGTTAGGAATTTACGTCTGCTAAGTGCCTGGAAAAAGCAGGCTTAAAGTAAAATGCTCAAACATCTAATTACAGTCTCTTTTAGTAAGACTCAAACAACAGAGGTTATTATTATTATTATTATTATTATACACTCCAAATTAAGCTAGTGATTTTGTTATTTACAACGCAACCAAATGCAAAATCATACCCTGCTCTCTTGCCTATTTTGCCTTGAATTGGATCGGATTTAAAAAGTTATCACCACACTATGGCTTGAATTTAGTCATCGCGACCATAACCTAACAAGGAAAGTAGAAATGTTATGTGTTTAGTTCCATAGAGTTTCTAAATAAAAAGATTAACAAATCTAACTGATTAAAGACATCATAGCCGTAAATACCTCTGAGGTCATTGTAGTATGGAGTGAGTGGTGTGCCCTATATATTGCTCTACAACATATAAATGCTTTTATAAAATAAAAGCAGTAATATATGGAATATTCGGGAATTCATACATACAATTTCTATCTAGGTGTTAAATTAACATGTTTAATGTTGTTTCTTCAATGTAAAGCAGAACAAAAGTGTAAAAATTTAATTATTTTGAATCTGTGATGGAAATTGTATCCTGGACTGGAAATTTACAGTCCAGCATGATGTGATGTTTGCAGAAAGTTGGCAAAAATTCATACGATACTTCATGATTGTCTATAGAAGAAGAAGAAATGTCGTTGAGCTCATCGGGTTACTTGCAGCTGGCGTCTGTTTCTGAAGTTGTGTCTTCTCAGGATGGTGTCAGATGCTTCAGATAAATGCATTTAATTTAATCCTGGGATGTTACCTTACGTGCATCTTGTGCTTGCTTTGCAGGCCCGTACGTGAATACATAGATGGATCTAAGTGTGTTGCCTGTGATCCACAGTGTCGACCCCTCAATGGCTCAGAGTCCTGCCACGGGCCGGTAAGAAACATAGACCAAAGTGTAATACGGCTAGATAGGATTTCTAACTCCTTAAACCCCCATTTGGAGCTCAAAAGTACTTGTATATGACAGTTTATTTAACCTGGAGATGTATCGTTTGTATGAATAAATACAAGTTTATGAGGTTCTGTTTTCCTTTTTCACTTTTCTCAAGATGCATGTGGCATCACTGCAGGATGCATATTCTCATTGCATAGCTTGTTTTTGATGGTGCATTGTAGAGCTGAGATTACTGAAGCATTTTTACACAGGGATAATGTTGCTTGCACCTTGCTTGCTTTAAAATAAATTATACTTTAAGCTATTTCTAATTACAAAAGTTCTTAAAGTGGTCTAATTTTAGCTTAAATTGAATCCTTTTAGCTGCTGTGGTGCTGTAAGTAGGATGTCGACGTCACACTGGGCTGTAGAAACTCTGTTATTTTTTTATGTTAAATAAAAAAAATAAACATTGTTAAATATCGCTCTGTTTGCGTCTCAGGGTGCTCAACATTGCACGGAGTGTCGGAATTTCCAGGACGGCGAGTATTGCGTGGATCGGTGTCCCAGTGGCGTCAAGGGCGATCTGCATACTGTGTGGAAATACAGCAATTCCACGGGACACTGTCTGCCATGCAAGACCAACTGCACGCCACCGTGAGTGACGCCACATTTAAGCCCCAACTCACACACACATACACAAGCACGCAGTGAGACTGACTTCACAGACGGTGCTTTTCTCTTCCAGCTGCACTGTGAAGGATGAACGAGGCTGCCCCATTGATACCAGGACAGGGTGAGCGCACTAAACAACTTATTTCCGTTAGCTTTTCTGGGAGCTGTTACAAATTGAACTTCGATTTTTATGGATGGGCGCAGCGTTAAACTTTCTGTGTCTGTGTAGACCTGGCACGTCCATCGCGGCTGCAGTGGGTGGGGTGGTGCTCTTCATTATCCTGCTGGCTCTGCTGGTCTTTTACTTGAGGAGACAGAAGAAGCTAAAGAGGAAGGAGACAATGAGGAGGATCCTGCAGGAGCACGAGGTGAGGGACGACGTGCCAAATTAAAATGTGTGTTTTGCTCTAGCGTGGAGTCTTTATCTGCTATTTTCCTCCTTCACATGCAGCTGGTGGAGCCTTTGACGCCGAGTGGTGCTTCACCCAATCAAGCTCAGATGCGTATATTGAAAGAGACCGAGCTGAAAAAACTCAGGGTGCTGGGTTCGGGGGCCTTTGGCACTGTTTACAAGGTATGGTCATCACGCACATCCGTAACCACGTTATGTGCTGTTTGTTCAGAGGGTGGTGAGCTTTGTTCGAGATGATTTTGATTACTGTTTCAGGGAATTTGGGCTCCTGATGGGGAAAATGTGAAAATCCCAGTGGCGATTAAGGTTTTGCGTGAGAACACCTCACCAAAAGCCAACAAAGAAATCCTCGATGTGAGTATAAGCCAGGCAGAAAACCTTGAGGAGTTACAGTGGACGGAAATGAAGTTCACACGCTCATTACATCTGCTCTCTCTGCTTCCAGGAGGCATATGTGATGGCGGGCGTTGCCAGCCCGTACGTGTGTCGTCTCCTGGGGATTTGTCTCACCTCTACTGTGCAGCTGGTCACTCAGCTGATGCCGTACGGCTGCCTCCTCGACTACGTCAGAGAGAACAAGGACCGCATTGGTTCGCAGTTCCTACTCAACTGGTGTGTCCAGATTGCCAAGGTACAAAAACAGGAAACAAGGTGTTGCATTTCTGTTTTCATGCTTGTACTTGTGTGACCGCTTGCA
The DNA here is from genome assembly GCF_018398535.1 of Haplochromis burtoni. NCBI lineage: Eukaryota > Metazoa > Chordata > Actinopteri > Cichliformes > Cichlidae > Haplochromis > Haplochromis burtoni. The sequence goes on along the minus strand of NW_024582892.1, from coordinate 199,785 downwards.
GTGATATAAGCGGAAGTATATTTTGTTCATTTCTCTCTTATCTTACTTGTCTTTTCATATTTGATGTGGTTCCAGTTTGTTTATTTGTGGACACATGTAGGGTGATGGATCTGTGTGTTGGTGTATGTGTGTGTTGGTGTAGGGGATGAGTTACCTGGAGGAGGTTCGTTTGGTCCACAGAGATTTGGCAGCCCGCAATGTCCTGGTGAAGAACCCGAATCACGTGAAGATCACCGACTTTGGTCTGGCCCGTCTGCTCGATATAGACGAGACGGAGTATCACGCCGATGGAGGGAAGGTGAGATGGAAGCTGTGACTTGCAGAGCATGTTCTCTGCGGGCGTTAAGGATTTTGTTTGTTTAAAAATGCTCTGGAAATCTGTGTTTCCAGGTGCCAATCAAATGGATGGCCTTGGAGTCTATCCTGCACAGGAAGTTTACTCACCAGAGTGATGTATGGAGCTACGGTAGGCATCAACCAGGGCTAGGAATTTTAAATTGATCCTTTTCTTATGAATAAATCATCAGAAAAATCTTATCAAATACATTGAAGTTTAAATGTGAACCAAAATAGATTTGCAAGCAAGTAAAGTAGGATTTTGATTAAAATGTGAATCCAGAAATGATGTTTGCTGTTTGAGCCGAATCATATGGGTGGGACTTGCGTATGCTGAGAGTTGTAAGAAGCATCTCCATTGGCCAGTCTTAGCACTGGTTCATGTAGATGGCTTTTGTTTAACAATCTGTGGTTTTGTAATGGCTTAAAAGGATCCAAATTAGCTGATAGAGGGACACAAAAAAATGCAATTGGCATGAATGCCTGTTCAGACATAAAGTTTTTGCCGTTACTAAGCTAGGTCTTCTCCAAAGATTCTATTCCTTGTTGGCCAGCTAAGGATTTTGCCCACAGACAGTATAAAGCGAAAAAGGCTAGACAATTAATTTTGTCAAGGGGCCACGTGGGTCTGTTGTGTAGCACCCAGTTGGCCCGGCCCTCCACAACAGTACTATTTCTCATGGACCCAGATTCTGGGTTGGAAAAATTAATGCAGTGCAAAGTCCCTTAAACCTGCAGTCTGTCTGAAGGCTATCAGATGGCAATAGCTGGTCACAAAAAGACTTCTGGTCCTGTAGAAGTCTATAGGAAAATGTAAACCGTTTCCTTCTGTTTTATGTTCTTTGTTACCCATTTCAGGTTGCATTCGATAGTCTAGGCTGTGCTAACAAGTTAGTGCTAACTAGTTGGATGAAAGATGAAATGTTTCTCCCACAGAATCAACTTTTTGGGATAGCCTAACTATTGTTTTACATCAAGCTAGTCATCTTAGCATAAGTGTGTAAAGTAGCATCTCTGCCATAAAATCTTCCGCCATGATCAGTGTTGCCAACTTAGCGACTTTGTCGCTATATTTAGCGACAAAGTCGCTAAAAAAAGACGTGAAAGCGCGTATCGCTTTTACTCTCAACAAGCAGCGGGTGCTGTAACGCAGTCAGTTCTTCTTTTACTCTTATGCTGTTTTGTGGATCACAAGGTTTAAAACTACTTATAAACACACACACAAAGTAACTCCACCAGAGTGCCTATTTCGGGTCACTTTTGCCGATCCAAGCCCGGGTAAAGGAGCAGGGTTGGAATTGTGACATTAAAAAAAACAATAATTGCTAAAAGAAATGTAATTTGTAGTTCTAAATAAACTCTAAATGCATTTAGGACGTTTTTTACTCACTTTATGTCTCTTCCACGATGTTATTTCTCTCTCCAACAACATAGGTTACAATTAGATTAGCATAACCAATTATGCAAATTAGGCGATGACGTCATTTAGCGACTTCTACCTTACTGAGGAGTTGGCAACACTGGCCATGATCCAGATACCTCAGTACTCGAATGCAGGAACTTTGAGAATGACATCACTCTTGAGTTGGCGCATTCCAGGAAAAGAGAGGAAAAACAGGACTTTTTTGGTTCTTAGCAAAGATAGAGCTGTTCAGGTATCACTAGCAATACAACATAATGCTGTTTTCTTGTAAGTAAAAAATCTTACTGTCTTCAAAGTTTTTAAACAGCTAGTTAGCACAGCCTAGAGTTATCCGTCCTAATTTCTGTTTTGTATCAAACTAGTTAGCTTAGCCATGTGTGTTGTAAGGTAGCATTTTTTCCTATATGAAACACAAAAAAAGAATCTAATAACACTAGCATTAACAATAAACTCGTCTCACATTTACATACAGGTAGTTATTACAGTCTAATGCTAAGTAGCGCTAAATAGCCTAACTTCCATTTTAAATTGAGCTAAATACATTAGCATAAAGGAGTGGGAAATTTGTAGAGTAGCATTTTGCTACATGCTACATTAAATAAAAATAAAAACACGCCTTGACATAACTGCTGTTATGATTTGGCTCTATATAAATAAAACTGTATTGATCTTCGTCGTGCTTTATTGTGGCTTGTCGGTGGTGTGAAAAGTACACTCACTGGCTAACAAGGTGTCAATCACAACAGTTAGATCTACCCTGAAATTCTCATCAAAGGGTATGATGCATGATGTCACAGTATCTTATCTGCATAAATCCAGTTGAGACTGGCCAAGAGAGGTTCTTGTATGATTGAGTGATGGTCTCACCCATAGACTAAGCTTAACAGCAATCCAAAGTATTCAACTTAAATTTTAACCATAAATATATTTCTTAAAACATTTAGAGTTCAGTGTTTCCATAGTTTTTCTGTTTTTCTTGAATGCATAATGGTTTTAAAAGTAACTTCATTCACAGATAACTTGGTTTAAATCCTTATAGGTGATTTGTATTTTAGAGTAAATGTTGCGTTGTTGTTATTTAATTGCAGGGGTAACTGTCTGGGAGCTGATGACGTTTGGCTCTAAGCCCTACGACACGATTCCAGCAAGAGATATCCCAGAGGTTTTAGAGGGGGGCGAGCGGCTTCCCCAACCCCTTATCTGCACCATTGATGTCTACATGATCATGGTCAAATGTCAGTACCTCTCACTGCAGCAGTGATTTTTGCATTTTGTCTATGTTGTGATTTTGCCAAGATTTAAGCATTTAATGTATTTCCTGGTTAAAAACTGCAAATGAATCTGACTTTTATACACGTTGTAGTTTATTTCCCCGTCTGTCAAAGGATTTAATGTTGTTGAAGTGTTCAGTTAACCATTGTTTGGTTGGCAGGTTGGATGATTGATCCTGAGAGCAGGCCGAGATTCAAAGGCCTGGTCAATGATTTTAGTGCCATGGCTAGAGATCCTACTCGCTATGTAGTTATTCAGGTATGTAAATGTTTTACTCATGCTGTTAATGTTTTACTGTGTATGTGTGTGTGCGTGTGTGTGTGAGAGAGAGCGGGACTGATAGTTATTGTGTCCATACTATAAAATTATTCATCTAAAACTGCTACTTTTTAGATGTGGTTACCTTTTAAAGAGTGACACTTTTAATTCCATCCAAATAAATAAAGATGTACATTCCTAGAATGTTTTTTATCCTATGTTGTTCTTTCATCGTCTTTCAGAATGATGAAGAGATGAGCAAGTGCAGCCCAGTGGACAGTGAGTTTTACAGGATGCTTCTGAGGGAAGATGAAAATATTGTGGAAATGATGGATCCTGAGGAGTACCTGGTGCCAAATACAAGGAAAGGGGACGAGCCCCAGGCCAATGGACTATCCAGACACCAGTCATACAGGGTCAGTGGGGTGGGAGGGGGGTGGGTAATTTTGTCTTTGTCTATTTTATATAACTATATGTATCTATATCTATCATACATAGATGGATATATGTTCTTTTTGATTGGTCCATTTGGCTTTAATCACAGACAGACAGACAGAATTTACCTGTTATGTGATGACAGTTGTACATGTTGGCCCTTACATCTCAAGTTTTACTTGATAGATCCCCTTCCACTGAGCACTATTTGGCCAGCTGTGGCATAAAATTTCCGTATTTCTATTAAATCTCAAATTTCACCAGCGCTATAACGTGTTACAGTAAATTTTCTGCATGTCAGAATGAGAAAACTATGCACGTTGATGACTTTTTCTGCTTTCTGGCAAAGCTCCATCTGCAGTGTGTCAGTTGCAGACTTTCGAGTTAATCGAGTTAATAAATATCTGAAACTGACTCTGCTCGATTATGTGCTCTGCAGCAACGTGTACCGCAGGTTCCAAATTGTGATTAATGTAGCGAACGACTTTAAGGGTAGGTGTCCTATATTCACGCAGCATTGTGGCTGCTTCTCTGTTGCTTGTAACATTATACAAAGACGCCCTTTATAGCTACGGTTTCTAGCTATTAAAATTAGAAACTGTAACTCGCTATTAAAAATAATTTAGCAGAGGCAGGGACACGCAGACCAGAGGGTGGGGAATCCCCACCCCCAGATCAGATCAGTCTAAGATAATTTTCCTAATTTATTCTGGAGTGACAGATGAGAAGTTTTTAAGAGAGTGTCCATCATTCAGCATGTGTGACATAAGAATTAAGAGTCCTGCTTTAATGTCTGTGTGTTTGAAATAACTCATGAATTGTCTGTTTAATAAACGATGAAACCGATATGAACATATATTTGAAGATTTATATATATTATATGAGCAGTAAGTACCTGATACTGTGTGAGAGTGCGACTTTTTCTGTTAACATGCTGTCATGTCGTACATTCCCAATGTCTTAAAGGGTGGTTGTTTTTCTTTCCAGCAGAGCAGAGATCATAGCTTAGATATGGACCCTTCCAACACTGCTGGGCCTCGGAACCTTCACTCCTCCCTGACTGGAATCAGCCACGCCCAGTACCCAACCTTAACAATGGGAGCGAGCGCCTCTAACAGTGTGTGGCCTCAGTATCCAATGCTGGCTCGCAGCACCTCAGCTGGAGGTCAGTCTGACTCTGTCTTCCTGGATGCACCTACAGACGGCCACTCCTTGGCACCAGCCAGCCCCGGACGCTACAGCAAAGACCCCACTTTCCCCAACGGGAGCAAGGATGATCTAGAAACTGATGGGTGGAATGGTTTTCCCCATCCTTATCTTCACCACTCACTACCCCGGCGGAGTCACGCCATTCAAAATCATCCCCTGCCAGGTGAGTCGTGGTCTTCATAAAGAAGGAAATGTCCGTAACTGATTATGTTCTGACTTTTCTTCTTCTATTCACCTTCTCAGAGTACGTCAACCAAGAAATTCAGGATCTCAGGCCAGGGTTCCCTGAGCGGCCCAGCACACTGCCTCGAAAATCCAGAATAGACCGCCGGCTTCCTAACGGCCTAAGTTCAGGTCACAGTGTGGAAAACCCAGGGTATTTGATCCCAGTGAACTCCACCTCTCCGGCCTTTGACAACCCATACTATCTGGACCTCGGGCCCAAGGCGATTCCCGGGGCTGTGGCGGGGGACGGCCCAGCAGGACTGGAAAGCAACGGAGGAGTAACCAGACATATGAACGGTTTTGTGACACCGACTGCAGAAAATCCAGAATACTTAGGATTAGCAGACACTTGGAGTGGGCATACTTGAGGATAGGGACGGTGAGACTATAAAGGAGACACAGACGGAGTCTCACTGAGGGAAACTGGAGAGTGGGAAGATGAACATTTACATAGCAAAAATAAGCGGAGCTGCGAACGTGCAACTGGAATCTTCTCACTCTGTCTGGAGAAGCAGCGGCATCCGAACTGATCGAGGTTGTCCCTAAATGCCACGTTATTAGTACCCAGTTGTAACACGCATGGACTCAACACAGTGTAGCATTCAAGTGGTGCCTGTGGCACCATTTGTATTCATGTCTTCCTCTAAACAATCTGTGACTGTTAACTGCCAAAAAGAAGTTTTTTCTTCTTTTGTAAATAACACCATAAACAAAAGAGTTCAAGAAGGTTATCATGATTGTTTTTATGGTCATCTTCTTTTAAGTTGTTTAATATCTGTAGATTTTCCAATATATGTGAAGCTTTTTTATTTTTGTGCATTTCCTTCAGTTCCCTGTGGATATGCTACTGAGTGCAGCTGAACAGTGAAGAAAGATGTATAACACTTTTGACAAAGTGAGCCGTGATGTGCGTTGAAGATGATGCTTAGTATTCTGGTCAGTTTCTCGCAGACCTGACGGGGGTCTCCAGCACTCTCAAAGCCATTTTGTTTTGGACAGAGAAGGCCCTGCAGCCCATCTGGCCTGTAGACATGCTCCCTGAAAGAAAGGCATCCTGTATGGAGAAGACAGAGGCATTGTGCCGCACTGATGTATGTGGTTGTTGGTGACCGTGGCTGTAGCTACTTTGTGGTACGAGTCATCAGCTATTGAGGTACGAGGAGACATTTTTAAGGTGCAGAAATGTCTAAAAAAATGGGAATAAGTGGTTAACTGTTCAGGGATTTTAGTTTTTCTGAGAAATATGGAGAACTACTGACTTTGAAGTCATAAAAAGAACACACTGTGTACATGTCAGACAACTCTGTGTGCACCCGCCAAGCGCAGTAAGCCTTTAGAGATTTTAGTGGCTTTTCACTGTGCAAGAAAGCTATCAGTAAATATCCCACAAGAAGTGAAGAATCTGCATAACATATAGACTAGCTGTGTGTGTTTGTGGTGTGTGTAGTGTGTGTTGGGTGTGTGTGTGTGTGTTGTGTGTGTGTGTGTGTGTGTGTGTGTGTGTGTGTGTGTGTGTGGGTGTGTGTTGTGTGTGTGCTCTGTGTGTGTGTGTGTGGGTGTGTGTGTGTGCGTGTGTGTGCGCGCGTGCGTACAAGCAATCCACTAGACCCTGGAGTGGATTCTGTGGAGGCGTTGCTTTTGAATAATCAATGCATGGCTCAAATTCCACTCACTGAGAGCTCACTGACATCCCAGTTAATAATAAGCAAGATTTTTTTTTCTCATGTTAACTGGTGTTGGGTTGAGGCGGGGGTGGGGTGGAGTGGGGTGTCAAACTGAGTCAATGGAGTCATTGTCTGACCCTCGTGTCTTCGTCCGAAAGTCATCGCTCTCCGAACTCGCGCACCCAGAGCGGCGACGTTTGAAAGGAAAGGAGTTGTTGTGGTTCACTGAGGCTTGTAATCCTGGAGCGGTCTTGAAACAAGCAGGCGAGGTCTCTCTCTCTTTTTTTTTTCTTTTTTTTTCTTCCTTCTCTGCCTAGCATACTAAACCAAACCGCATCCACCTTACAACTACTACTGAGTTTGAGGCTCTTTTCACATGTATAAACTGTCCACATAATGGCTGGAGCAGGACATCAGTGAGACTTTGTTCTGAAATGAGCACTGCCCCCTCATTCATGTCAGTTTTACTCTGAAAGTCTTTGCGGTTCTTGTTTTTTGTCTTTTATTTTGACGTTCTCATACGGGTTGTGAAGAGTTTTGTTCCAGAATAAGATCTCTATTAAATATTACGCCTGATTTTTAAACTACAGTTTCTTACACACACAAAAATGTATATACTGGATTTGTTTTAAACCCCTTAGCTATCATATTACACTAACCTGATTTAGAATTAAAGTTTTGAGTGAGTTTTTTTATTTTTTTGTGGATATACAGTGTGGTGTTTTGGAATGAAAACCTTCATAGGTGTCATTGCGGTCATGTGGAAACCTCATATCTCCACTAAAAGATCTGATTAAGGTTTATTAGGAGCGTTGGCCCTGTTGTATTTTTGTAAACCTAAACACTGATGTATACATTTGTATACAGTTCAGATTTTTAAGGAGGGCTGGAGTCTACCCCAGCTGCTGTGGAGATGGGATTGTAACCCGTGGATTGAACTCGTTCAGATCCACTGCCTGTGATAAGACTGGTGACAGGTCCAGGGTGTACCCCGCTACAACAGTCAGGATAGGCTGCAGGCCCGACCACTACCAGAATTCCATAACCAGAAGAAAATTAATGGACTTTCTGGAAGATTTGGAAAGAGTTTGTGTTTATTTTAGATATTAAAACAAAAATCCTATGAAAGCAGGAGAATATGTTTTTGTTTGTTTGTTTTTTACCAAGCCATAAGATGTGATAGCACCGCTCACAGATGTTCCTTCCTTGTTTATGAATGTATTATTTATCTGGTTGCCGTTAAACCACAATGATGGCACTCATAAATAATGAACTGTATCTGGATGACTCCGACTGCAGAATCTCTCAGATGACGAGGTGAATGTCGAAACTCAAAGCTTTTAGTCATAGTTGCTTTTCTGATTGGAAAAAGCTAAACCTACAGCACCAAATGGCAACTCAAAGCCTGTTGATAAGTGTCCAGTGCAGCTGAAGCAAGAACCTGCACGTTTCATTGACAGGTTAACCAGAAAGGAAGGAACAGCTAACTAACCAGATTGTGCTGAAGGTTTTGTAAAATTAAATATCTATCAATATACATTTGGAGAGAAATATATCTTTTGTATTTGCATTTAAGCAGATTTATCTTTCTGTTGGTCAGTAAATCAGTGGTAGCTAATTTGAATACATTGATGCTCTGCTGTGGGCAGGGAGCAGAGCAAAGTTATTTCAAGAAGAAATGGTCATTTTTTTATATGTAAATGTTTGCGTAAGGCGAAACAATAAAACATTTAGAGTGAAAAACAAGTCTCCTCTGTATCCAGTTTATTTATGGACCCACATTGAGCTGTGCAATCTGAACCAACATGTCAGAGGATCGAGAGTTAATAATAAGGGTGAAAAATGTCATTCAAACCCTTTTGTTGAAACATTGAATGCATTAAATTTGTCTATCAGCTCTAGAGATACTGAATGTTATTCACACGAGCTGTTCCTGCCACCTGGTGGTGGGGAGTGGAGCTGCTTTTGAGTCCCACGGGGACAGGGTTTAATTTTGACAAATCAGAGCATTAAAAACTGAATAATTAATGTAAATTTGAGCTGTCTAAAGCAAACGTGGCATACTGGACCTGAGGTCTGCATTTTGGACTTTTACTGGTGAGCTTACGACCAAAACTAAAACAGGATGGTAAGTTAAGATGTTTATGCATGAGATATAGTGCAGTTACTTATGAGCTAATGACCATCACCTGGCAAAATGCAAAAACATTTATATTAAATGTTTCTTTAGTGACTTTCCTTTTTCCTGGTTATGTTGAGGAAATGGAAGCATTTTGTTCACACTTTATGGCCTTCAGGAAACTTTGCATATGTTGTGGCAAAGAAAAAACAAGGCTGTTACATAGGGCTGCTCGATTATGGCAAAAATGATAATCACGATTATTTTCA
>NW_024582892.1:105171-187629 GCF_018398535.1 Haplochromis burtoni | reverse complement strand
CACTAAAGTCTACCCTGACTGTCTGATCTATACATATGTAATTCTTCCATTTTTATTTGATTTATTTAAAAGTTTCTTGACACTAACTTTTCCTAGATTCTTAGAGCAATCTGGGAAATTGGTGGAAGCTCATTTGGCACACTGGTGATACTGACTGTAAGCTAGTTTTTGGTTCTCGTGCATCAGCAGAGGTGGGACCAAGTCATTGTTTTGCAAGTCTCAAGTAAGTCTCAAGTCTTTATCCTCAAGTCTCAAGTCAAGTCTCAAGTAATGTCAGGCAAGTCAGAGTCGAGTCTCAAGTCACTGGTGTAAAAGTCCGAGTCAAGTCACAAGTCTGAAATTTTGAATTTCAAGTCCTTTCGAGTCTTTAAAAAAAAAACGAAAAAAGCATGTTGCAGTTATATGCTAAATGTAAATATTAGACCATGTAATTTTTAAATCTGTGTTTTTCTCAACACATGACAAAATAGTGAACTTAGAAAATATACACAAATTGTGAAATTGCACCTCTTTAAAATGCAGCTCAATTAAACCTAGCTCCAAGAATAATTTTCACCGACAGTTCTGAGATAAGCTGCATGTTATTCTTGGATGCGGTTGTAGGACCGGCTTTAAAATCGCATGACAAAAATATCATACACATTAAAAAAAACTGCATCACCAACGTAGCCTGGACAACATTTGCTAGTTAGATGAAGTCAGCTATCTCATCGTAGCATATTTATATGCATATTTATAATTATACGGTTCTTGGAGTGAGTGCATACACTCATGAAGTTTAGTAACTTCAGGTCACTGCAACAAGCCCAGGTACAGTTTACCGACGGATGGGTGCAGGACCTTGAAATGCACCGTGTAGAAAGTAAAGACCATCGTACGTATCATAAGTTTACCAGTCTCACAAATCGTCGTCATAAATACGAAGTCCTCTGACTCTAACTAGGGAACCTTAAGATCTGCATAGAGGAGGACAATGGCTGCGCTCTTCTCCACTTAAGATTTCTTCCATTGTTTTCTCAGCTACCATCTTTTCTTCATAGTATGTTCAATTTCTCGTGTCTTCTGGACTCGAGTAGCATCAGTGTTTCCTTATCCTAACCCTAACCTTCCTTCTCAGCTGTTTTGTTCCAAATCCTTCCGCTCCATAGTAATAGATCGGATCACCCGTTTTCTCTAGTTTATTCTCCAGCTCCTATTTTGGATTCAGGAGACAGACACCTTCTCTACTTTTAAGATTAGGCTTAAAATTTTCCTTTTTTCACACACCTAGAGTTTGGATCAGGTGTGTCCTAATCCCAGATCTTACTATATTTTTTTGGACTTGACATTCATAGTTTTGTTTGCTCAAGAAATTTGAAGATCAACAATCTTTAGTTGTTGTTATAATTCAGTCTATAATTTACCCTCTTGTAACTTTGCTTCTACTCTGTAGTGTTATATTAATACAGTACTATATTACCTGTGAACATAATCCAAGAAGTTAATCATTTCTCAGCACAAAGAAACTGGGAAGACGGTCAAGTAATATATAAACCCTAGAAGCATTGTTTTGGCTCAAAGGTAAAAGGGTTTAATGGCAGTAGTTTTATTCTCGTTGTTAAATACATAAAAATAATTTAACCTTATAAGTATAATCAGGAAGCTCTACCTAAAATGTACCATTGAGGTAGAAAGTTAAACGGCTTCGTGGTCCAACCACTTTCTGCAGGTCTTCTACCAACAGGAATCATTAAACATGGAGAAAGTAAAGTCTTTTAAAGAGAGATGTAAACATATAAAAACCTCACTGCTTTTTAAAAATAATATATTATTTCTTGTTAGATTGCCTGCTTATGTTGTACATTTGTTCTTTGTGAAAATGCTTTTAATGCTTTTATTGTGCATCAGCTTTGACTCGTTCACAGAATTATGTTTTAATCTGCTACATCTTTTCTAACTTTGATCACTCGAGAAAAGTTGATTAAGTTTGATCGACATGAGCTGTGACACTGGCACACAACGGCAAAAGTCACTGTATCCATGGACGAATAATGAAGAATAGTTATTTAAAGTAGTCTCCTAGGTAGGTCACACCCCTGACTTCTGACCTTTAACTATACCATGTGAAAGAAAGCTTTTTTTTTAAAGGTAGCCAGAGCATTTACTCTTGTTGCTGGTTAATAAATAGAAAACTCGTTCCTCTGTTAAATCTGCAGGATCTAAGATCAGATGATTAGTCACTTAAAAAAATAATAAATCAGTCCATGCCAAGCTTGAAAAATGATCCTCGCTGTCACTTGCATATTCAAATAAGCATTTTCATAGGAGAAACAAATTATGTGCATCTACACAAAATCATTCCCAATAATAAGAACGCATCGTGAAGGTAAGATGACTTTGAAACTGGAAAAGCAAGTGTCTTCAGATTTTTGTTTCCTCGGGAGAATCTCATTCATTTCTGTTTCATTTCAGGCGCAGACGATCAGTGAGAACCTCTTACTGCTTCAAAATGCTCTCTCAGAATCTAACCTTCAACTCCAGCGAGCCTTTGGAGAGCAAGTGGGGACACTGCGCAGACGTAACACCAGGTATTATAGTCTGGGTGTTTTTCAGCGCTCTCTTCTCTCTGGTTGGATTTCCTGCATGTGCTGCTGTTCTCTGGGAGCTGTTTCAGAGACACAGAGCTGGAACCTCGATCACCCCTAATGATGTTTTCATGATCAACCTCACCGTCATGGACCTGGTCTTCCTATTTTTTGTCCCACTTGGCCTGACTAACTTCCTCCTCTGGCACATCATGTCTTTCCAGAGCTTCATCAGTTTTCTCTATGCTCTAAACCTGGCTGGACGACCTCTTCTAACAGCATGCATCTGTCTAGACTGCTACATGGCTGTGTTCCATCCCATCGCCTACAGCACAAAGAAGAGTCTGACTCCCCGGGTCCTTATGGCTGCTGCTGCGTGGACTGCTACGATGGTTCAAGGGTCCATGTCCATAGTTGATCAAGAGCTAAACCACAGTGCATGGGCCACGTTTGTGTACCTCATTGCGCTCCCCATAATTGTAATCTGTGATGCTTCCATCCTCTGGACCCTGAAGAAGTCCTATCGCAGCGGGGGACACCTCCACCCCAGGAAGAAGAAGGCTCTCCAGATCATCACCAACAGCATGGTCATGACCATCACCTCATATTTCCCCCCAGTGCTGCTGTACGTCTTTGGGCATCTCATTGTCAGAGATGACAGCGAATACGAGTGCGTCTTAACAATACCTGTCTTGATCATCCCGACAGCAGGAAGTGCAATCATGCCTTTGCTGTATTTGGGCAATCTGGGGAGGTTGAATATTATTTGCTGCTAGGAAGGATTTGCATATATAAAGGTGTAGTACAGGTCTGGCACGATAAAAGCAGAACAGATTTATTTTATTTTTAATCATTTTAAAATTATTAAAGCAGAAAATAATGGATTAAAAATAGAAGTTGCTGCAAAAATGGCAGAAGAATGAAGCAGAATAGTAATTCAGCAGATAAGATATAATATGAAATATAATTTTATGCATTTGCAGTTGATTGCACAGACATTAAAAATAACTTGAGTTGTTCCATCTTAGTGCACTCAATGCATGTATCATCCAGACTGTTTCAAAGAACGAGAAAAGTTACTCCTCTCCACTGCTCACAGATGTAAAACACATATATCACATATAGCTTTTGATGCCTCTTGTTAATTTTACATTATTACTTTTCACATTGTTACAACTATATTCCATTTTTTAAAATAAATATCTATGTATGATTATATATAAACATATGGATGTACTTTGTTGTGAACTGGAGAAATGCACCTTTGGTTTCGCTCGTATATTTGAATAATGCAAATATATACAATTTTCACATTACTTAACATGTTATTGTTTCCTACGACTTCTGCACTGAGTTATGAAAACGATGTTTGCTTATACCTGCACGCCTGTGTGAAGATGAGTGTCATGAAAGATGACCTGCCTGCCTTCAACATTTACATTTGTAACGTGATCATTCACCCGATGAAGCCCATGTAAATCAATCATGGAAAATAAGTTCTTGATTTCCCAAAGTTTTCCAGTGGGCTTGTAAATGAGAGGAGGACCTTTTTTCATAGTTCTTTATTGGACTTTTTCATTCAATTTATCAGATTAAAATCTGTCTGAGATTCTAGAGTTTGTTTTTCTCTGATAGTATCTGTATCTAAAAGCTAATAAAGGTTTTATGTCACCAGATTCTCTGCCGTTTTACCACCTACGACTTTGTTCTAAAGTCTTGGGTTATTATTATTATTATTCTAATTAACAATGAATACAGTATATGTGCAGTGTATTAATGGAAACGACATTCAATTAAAAGTTCAGGTTCCCAAAATGTCACTATGTAAAATGTCATTTTTTCAAGTCAAGTCTAAAGTCATAAAATTAATGACTCGAGTCTGACTCGAGTCCAAGTCATGTGACTCGAGTCCACACCTCTGCATCACAGTGTGCTAAGTAGGGTTTGACCTTTGACCTGGAGAGGGATCGATTCTTTGTTGGAGCTGAAGCTTACAGCCCTCTTAACCTTGCTGCACCACGGGGGACTATCATCCATCAGATGTTATTGGTGGTATGTCAGAAGGTACCTCACTGCTCTTTTCTTTTGTGAAAAGGCAAACCCGAGTGGGCACTGTAGATGGAGCTTCTTGCCTTCTCCTTCCTCTTGCATTATGTTCTGAGGGTTCCCTAGTCGCAAGTCCTCTGACTCTAACTAGGGAACCCTTAAGATCTGCATAGAGGAGGACAGTGGCTGCGCTCTTCTCCACTTAAGATTTCTTCCATTGTTTTCTCAGCTACCATCTTTTCTTCATAGTATGTTCAATTTCTCGTGTCTTCTGGACTCGAGTAGCATCAGTGTTTCCTTATCCTAACCCTAACCTTCCTTCTCAGCTGTTTTGTTCCAAATCCTTCCGCTCCATAGTAATAGATCGGATCACCCGTTTTCTCTAGTTTATTCTCCAGCTCCTATTTTGGATTCAGGAGACAGACACCTTCTCTACTTTTAAGATTAGGCTTAAAATTTTCCTTTTTTCACACACCTAGAGTTTGGATCAGGTGTGTCCTAATCCCAGATCTTACTATATTTTTTTGGACTTGACATTCATAGTTTTGTTTGCTCAAGAAATTTGAAGATCAACAATCTTTAGTTGTTGTTATAATTCAGTCTATAATTTACCCTCTTGTAACTTTGCTTCTACTCTGTAGTGTTATATTAATACAGTACTATATTACCTGTGAACATAATCCAAGAAGTTAATCATTTCTCAGCACAAAGAAACTGGGAAGACGGTCAAGTAATATATAAACCCTAGAAGCATTGTTTTGGCTCAAAGGTAAAAGGGTTTAATGGCAGTAGTTTTATTCTCGTTGTTAAATACATAAAAATAATTTAACCTTATAAGTATAATCAGGAAGCTCTACCTAAAATGTACCATTGAGGTAGAAAGTTAAACGGCTTCGTGGTCCAACCACTTTCTGCAGGTCTTCTACCAACAGGAATCATTAAACATGGAGAAAGTAAAGTCTTTTAAAGAGAGATGTAAACATATAAAAACCTCACTGCTTTTTAAAAATAATATATTATTTCTTGTTAGATTGCCTGCTTATGTTGTACATTTGTTCTTTGTGAAAATGCTTTTAATGCTTTTATTGTGCATCAGCTTTGACTCGTTCACAGAATTATGTTTTAATCTGCTACATCTTTTCTAACTTTGATCACTCGAGAAAAGTTGATTAAGTTTGATCGACATGAGCTGTGACACTGGCACACAACGGCAAAAGTCACTGTATCCATGGACGAATAATGAAGAATAGTTATTTAAAGTAGTCTACTAGGTAGGTCACACCCCTGACTTCTGACCTTTAACTATACCATGTGAAAGAAAGCTTTTTTTTTTAAAGGCAGCCAGAGCATTTACTCTTGTTGCTGGTTAATAAATAGAAAACTTGTTCCTCTAATAACTGTTAAATCTGCAGGATCTAAGATCAGATGATTAGTCACTTAAAAAAATAATAAATCAGTCCATGCCAAGCTTGAAAAATGATCCTCGCTGTCACTTGCATATTCAAATAAGCATTTTCATAGGAGAAACAAATTATGTGCATCTACACAAAATCATTCCCAATAATAAGAACGCATCGTGAAGGTAAGATGACTTTGAAACTGGAAAAGCAAGTGTCTTCAGATTTTTGTTTCCTCGGGAGAATCTCATTCATTTCTGTTTCATTTCAGGCGCAGACGATCCGTGAGAACCTCTTACTGCTTCAAAATGCTCTCTCAGAATCTAACCTTCAACTCCAGCGAGCCTTTGGAGAGCAAGTGGGGACACTGCGCAGACGTAACACCAGGTATTATAGTCTGGGTGTTTTTCAGCGCTCTCTTCTCTCTGGTTGGATTTCCTGCATGTGCTGCTGTTCTCTGGGAGCTGTTTCAGAGACACAGAGCTGGAACCTCGATCACCCCTAATGATGTTTTCATGATCAACCTCACCGTCATGGACCTGGTCTTCCTATTTTTTGTCCCACTTGGCCTGACTAACTTCCTCCTCTGGCACATCATGTCTTTCCAGAGCTTCATCAGTTTTCTCTATGCTCTAAACCTGGCTGGACGACCTCTTCTAACAGCATGCATCTGTCTGGACTGCTACATGGCTGTGTTCCATCCCATCGCCTACAGCACAAAGAAGAGTCTGACTCCCCGGGTCCTTATGGCTGCTGCTGCGTGGACTGCTACGATGGTTCAAGGGTCCATGTCCATAGTTGATCAAGAGCTAAACCACAGTGCATGGGCCACGTTTGTGTACCTCATTGCGCTCCCCATAATTGTAATCTGTGATGCTTCCATCCTCTGGACCCTGAAGAAGTCCTATCGCAGCGGGGGACACCTCCACCCCAGGAAGAAGAAGGCTCTCCAGATCATCACCAACAGCATGGTCATGACCATCACCTCATATTTCCCCCCAGTGCTGCTGTATGTCTTTGGGCATCTCATTGTCAGAGATGACAGCGAATACGAGTGCGTCTTAACAATACCTGTCTTGATCATCCCGACAGCAGGAAGTGCAATCATGCCTTTGCTGTATTTGGGCAATCTGGGGAGGTTGAATATTATTTGCTGCTAGGAAGGATTTGCATATATAAAGGTGTAGTACAGGTCTGGCACGATAAAAGCAGAACAGATTTATTTTATTTTTAATCATTTTAAAATTATTAAAGCAGAAAATAATGGATTAAAAATAGAAGTTGCTGCAAAAATGGCAGAAGAATGAAGCAGAATAGTAATTCAGCAGATAATATATAATATGAAATATAATTTTATGCATTTGCAGTTGATTGCACAGACATTAAAAATAACTTGAGTTGTTCCATCTTAGTGCACTCAATGCATGTATCATCCAGACTGTTTCAAAGAACGAGAAAAGTTACTCCTCTCCACTGCTCACAGATGTAAAACACATATATCACATATAGCTTTTGATGCCTCTTGTTAATTTTACATTATTACTTTTCACATTGTTACAACTATATTCCATTTTTTAAAATAAATATCTATGTATGATTATATATAAACATATGGATGTACTTTGTTGTGAACTGGAGAAATGCACCTTTGGTTTTGCTCGTATATTTGAATAATGCAAATATATACAATTTTCACATTACTTAACATGTTATTGTTTCCTACGACTTCTGCACTGAGTTATGAAAACGATGTTTGCTTATACCTGCACGCCTGTGTGAAGATGAGTGTCATGAAAGATGACCTGCCTGCCTTCAACATTTACATTTGTAACGTGATCATTCACCCGATGAAGCCCATGTAAATCAATCATGGAAAATAAGTTCTTGATTTCCCAAAGTTTTCCAGTCTATGGGCTTGTAAATGAGAGGAGGACCTTTTTTCATAGTTCTTTATTGGACTTTTTCATTCAATTTATCAGATTAAAATCTGTCTGAGATTCTAGAGTTTGTTTTTCTCTGATAGTATCTGTATCTAAAAGCTAATAAAGGTTTTATGTCACCAGATTCTCTGCCGTTTTACCACCTACGACTTTGTTCTAAAGTCTTGGGTTATTATTATTATTATTCTAATTAACAATGAATACAGTATATGTGCAGTGTATTAATGGAAACGACATTCAATTAAAAGTTCAGGTTCCCAAAATGTCACTATGTAAAATGTTGTTTAAGATCAGAATGCGATCATTTACAAATCTCATTAAACTCAATTGTATCCACAATGGAACATATGAAACATTTCAAATCTTTAACTGAGAAAATACATTGTTAAAATATCTTTTTAAACAAGCTGGAGAAACATTTTTGAAATTATTTGGTTAACTGGTAACAGGTTGGTAACATGACTGGGTTTAAAAAAGAGCATCTCAGCGAGGCAGAGCTTCTTAAAGCAAAGATGAGTAGTGGTTTGCTAGTCTACTTAAAACTATCTCTACACATTGTGGAACAAATTTGGAATAATGTTACTGAATGTAAAAGTGTGAAACTTTAATTTCTTATTAGTCACATGAGGTAATATCATCAAAAGAATCTGAGAATCTGGAGAAATCTCTGTGCGCAAAGGACAAAGCCCAAACTCTATATTAGCTGTTTGACCCTGGCAGCTGCATTAAAAACAGGCTTGATTCTGTCATTGAAATCACAGCATGGGCTCAGCAACACTTCCAGAAATCACTGGCTGTGAATACGGTTCACTGTGTTATCAGCAAGTGGAGGTTAAAGCTCTGTCATGCAAAGCAAAAGCCACATGTGAACACGATCCAGAAACCCAGCTGTCGTCTCTGAGACAAAGCTCATTTAAAATGAATTGACACAAAGTGGAAAACTCTTCTGTGCTCACACGAAGAGTGTCTGTCTTGCTTTTAGTGCTTTCAATTAATCAAAAGGTTTAAAAGCAAATCTTTCATGTGCCCTGTGTTACATGAGTTGATGCTAAAAATGGCCTCCTGTCCTAAAAATACTTCATTTTCTCAGTTTAAACAGTTGATCTGGTTTCTGTGTTCTAATGTGAATTAAGTGTGGCTTCATAAGATTTGCAAATCGTTCTTATTTACATTTTACACAGTACATCAACTTTTCCAAAAATGGGTTGTATAAGAAGATGAAAGCTTTCTTCATTTGGTTTCCATTGTTGTTTTATTTTATTTTTTACCACATAGAAGAGAAAAAAGTACATATAGACTCACAGAATCACAGAAACCCACCCAATAGAGGTGGCTTGGTCACTTTCTATGATCTAAATGTGCACAAGACAAAAAAACAAACAGTCTGAATAGGGCTTATCTGTAAACTGAGCTGTTTTTAGTTTTGACTGTTTGGGGAAAAAAACGTTTTCTTCTACAGGACTGATTTGACAAGAGAAACGTGCAGAAATGATTAGTATTGTAAATACTGAAGAGCAAACTACTGTATGTTCAATGTTTTGTTATTAACACGCTGCTGTGACTGAAAATAAAATTTATTTAAAAAAAGAAGAAATGATTAAAAGTGGCTTCAATTAGAACTTGCACCGTCCAAGCCTTAAAAAATCGAATTTCCCAATATTATACAGGTAAAGCAGAGGCATGACAGCAGATCCCCAAGAGGATGAAAGGGTAACTAGATAGTCTAAGATACATTGACGAATCGACAGCTTGGTGATCAGGTACCCCTCAACTGAAATAAGAACTACTGGAGGGAGGTAAGAGATGATGACCATGGTCAGGCTGAAGATGATAGTTTGAATGGCCCTTTTTTTCTGGGGATTGATGCTGTTTCTGCCAAAGTCAGACTTTATTAATGTATAGAAAATAAAACCATCACAGATAACAATTATGATAACAGCAATTACATATGTCACAACAGGAAGCATGCTGTTAAATAAATTTGAAGAAAGCGAGTATGCAATCCCAGAGGCGATTGTGAGAGTCCAAACAGTGCCAGCCATCACAACCCTGGGAGCCAGACCTTTCCTCTTGTGATAAGCAACTGGATGAACCACAGCCAGGTAACAGTCGAGACAGGTACAAGCCATCAGGAGCGGTCTCCCACACATATTCAAGGCATAAACACCGCACCAAACTGACATGAAGTCCCACCCCAGCCAAATGAAGTTATTTAGTATTCCAGGTGGAAGGAAGACAAAGAAGATAACATCCATGATCGAGAGGTTAAGTATGAACAACTCATTTGGTGAGAATGGATTTTTTCTCCTGTGTATTTTAAACATCTCCCAGAGGATGGCAACAGTGGAAGGAAAACCAAAAACAAAGCACAGTGCTGAGACAACATCCCAAGCATAAAAGGCCGGTTCAGTGCCATCACAGGATAAGTTAGACCTTTCAACTCCAGCCAGGGCAGAGCTGTTGGAGGGAGGCTTGTATCGAAGATGAAGTCCAAGCAGCATTATTGAACAGTGGCTAAAAGACCTGAAATATACAGTACAACAATTATTTACTATAGTTCAAATAAATAAATACAATAAAGGAAAACTTTTAAATCAGAGTATAAGCTTAAAGTTAAACTTCTCGTTCTATTGACTTCAGATAACTAGCTGAGTGTTAGTGTCGGTGTCACTACTAGTAGTGTGAGGAGATACATGGACCCTACAGAGGTTGCTCAGGTAGTCCAACCCCTCCCTGCAGAAGGTTTGCTGTGTCTCCCAGCATAGTCTCAAGAGCATAAAAAGGCTGTAAGCAAGCAACTTGGATTATAAAAAACAAAAATGTGATGTGAAGTCTTTATATAATCAAACAAATGTGCAAAAGATGCTGAGACTCGGCATCTTTGGTCAGCAAACAACGGAAAATATACATAAAAATAATCATTATTAAACAAAAACGCAAACAAATGAGAACTGTACCTTGTTTTGAGGTTTTATGAAGGTGTTTGTGCTGAGGTCTTACTGTAATGGGCTGCCTGGACGTTTCAAACTCATCTTTAAACTGCTGTCTAAACATGTGTCCTGATTTCCTGACAGTGGAAATTTTGCAAATCATATTAAAAAAAAGTGTGACGACTGAGGTCATGAGCTTTAAAGACCACAGAGAGAGACACAATGTGCCCAGCGGATCAGTGCTGGAGCAAGAGCTGAGATGTTTTTCCTGTAGGTAATGTATTAAGAAGTGAGCCGAAGTTCACACTTCATATGTGGATAGATTATTATTATTATTATATTATTATTATTATTATTATTATTATATAACATATAACATATGTATACATATAATATACATACATACATACATACATACATATAATATAACATCAATGGGCTTACTGAGTGTATCACAGACTACATAACTTTCTGCACCGACTCCATTGTTCCAGCTCAGACTGTTCATTGTTACCCAAATAACAAGCCGTGGGTGTCTAAGGACATCAAAGCCCTCCTCAACAACAAGAAGAGGGCTTTCAGAGGGGGCAACAAAGAGGAGGTGAGGAAGGTCCAGGTGTTACTAAAGGACAAGATCAGAGAGGCTAAGGACAATTACAGGAGGAAGCTGGAGTGGAAACTCCAGCAGAACAGCATGAGAGAGGTGTGGAGGGGCATGAAGACCATCACTGGATTCAGGCCAACCAACGGCAGGGGAGCTGAGGGAGGTGAGAATAGAGCCAACGAGTTGAATCTGTTTTTCAACAGATTCGACACCACAGTGTCTGCTCCCACCCCCACAACCTCACCGGTGGTCAGCCTGGAATCCAGAGCCACACCACTGTGCCAGCCTCTCTCTTCACATGGCGCTGTTGCCTCCTGTGAGATTCCTGACACCCCTCCCCCACCCATCACCTTCACTCAATACCAGGTTGAGATGCAAATGAGGAGACTTCACTCAGGCAAGTCTGCTGGACCAGACGGAGTGATCCCCGCATCCTCAAGACCTGTGCCCCACAGCCGTGTGGAGTCTTTCATAAACTGTTTATGCTGAGTCTGAGTCTGCAGAGGGTACCAGTGATGTGGAAGACATCATGCCTCGTCCCTGTATCAAAGACGCCACGTCCCAGTGGCCCCCAGGATTACAGGCCCGTGGCACTGACCTCCCACATCATGAAGACCCTGAAGAGGTTCATCCTGGACCAGCTGCGGCCCATTGTCAGACCACATCTGGATCCCCTTCATTTTGCTTACCAGCCTCGTCTCGGAGGACGCCATCATCTACCTGCTCATTCGGGTCTACACCCATCTGGACCAGCCGGCGAGCACTGTGAGGGTCATGTTTTTTGACTTTTCTCAGTGCTTTCAACACCATCAGGCCGACCCTCCTGGGTGATAAGTTAGCAGCGATGCAGGTGGATGCTTCTCTGGTGTCCTGGATTGTTGATTACCTGACAGGAAGACCACAATATGTACGTCTCCCACAGTGTGTGTCTGACAAGGTGATCAGCAACACAGGGGCACCACAGGGGACTGTCCTCTCCCCCTTCCTCTTCACCCTCTACACCACAGACTTCAGCCACTGCACAGAGACCTGCCATCTTCAGAAGTTTTCTGATGACTGCGCGGTGGTTGGATGCATCAGCATGGATGATGAGACAGAGTACTGGGCTGTGGTCGACTCCTTTGTCACGTGGTGTGAGCAGAATCATCTGCAGCTCAACGTGGCAAAGACCAAGGAACTGATCGTGGACTTCAGGAAGACCAGGAAACACTTGACCCCTGTTTCAATCCAGGGGGGCAGTGTTGACATTGTGGAGGACTATAAATACCTTGGAGTACACATTGACAATAAACTGGACTGGGCTAAAAACACCACAGCACTTTACAGGAAGGGCCAGAGTCGTCTCTATTTTTTGAGGCAACTGAGATCTTTCAACATCTGCCAGAAAGTGCTCAGGATTTTCTACGAGTCTGTTGTGGCCAGTGCGATCCTCTATGCTGTTGCATGCTGGGGGAGCAGGCTGAGGGTCGCAGATGCCGACAGACTCGATAAACGAATCCGTAAGGCCAGTAATGTTCTGGGGATGGAGCTGGACTCCCTCAAGGTGGTGTCGGAGAGGCGGATGTTGTCCAAAATAAAGACAATGTTGGATAACACCTCCCACCCACTCCATGATATGCTGGTCAGTCACAGGAGCACGTTCAGTGAGAGACTGAGATTACCGAAAAGCACCACTGAACGACACAGGAAATCTTTCCTGCCTTAACACACTGTTTACTGCAACAGCTACACCCTTCTTGCACATGTTCTTACTTTTTCAGCTATTTAATAATAAGTGACTTTAAAACTATTAAGTTTTTAATAGTCTTAAAGTTATTAAACTTTAAGACTATTAAAACACAGCAGCATAGACAGACACACTTGATTTAAAAACTGCTGTTTGCAAATAAAAAATCAGCAAAATTAAATTTCAAAACACCTTCCCTCTGCAGAATAACAGAAGAACATGCCTTGTTATTCTATCTTGTTGGTCTAATGGGAGAAAAACCTCCTGAATTGCTTAATTAGAGTCATTATTGCCCACCTATTCTCTACTGTGGAGGAACACAGCTTAAATACATAATACAGCCATTCTCATTTTATTATTAACATCTGATAAAGCACACAGGTCCCAAACACAAGTCTTAACTGTACATTATTAAATGTATAGGTTTGTTTTCCCATGGTTTTGTTATTCCAACTTTTTTTCCTATTGGCCCAAATAAAATATTAGATCAAACGTGTAACACACATACAGAATTATATAAAAGGGAAGACCTGTAAATATGAAGTTAGAGAATCTTATAAACATTCGACAACAGGAGACAGATACACAGAAATACAGCTAGTAGTTTTGACTGTTTGGGTGGAAATAAATACTGATGCTTAAATTACAACTTGCAGCATCCAACCTTTAAAAAAATCCAATTTCCCAGCATTATAAAGGTAGAGTAGGGGCATAACAACAGATCCCAAAGTGGAGGTAACTGTAATAGGAATACCAATAGTACATATGAACATCTTTTCACTGGGCATCAGAGGTCCCCCGATTAAAAAGAGAAGTATTGGAGGAAGGTAAGAGATGACTACCATGACTAGGCTGAAGATGACAGTTTGAATGGCTCTTTGCTTCTGGGGGTGGATGTTGTTTCTGCCAGGGCCAGACTTTTTCAGTGTATGGATGATGAAACTATCACAGATAACAATTATTATAAAGGCAATTAAAAATACCACAACTGGAAACATGCTGTAGTACAACTTGTAGACAAGAAAGTATGCAATCCCAGATGCGATTGTGAGAGTCCAAACAATGCCAGCCATCACAACCCTGGGAGCCAGACCTTTCCTCTTATGGTAAACGACTGGATGAACCACAGCCAGGTAACAGTCGAGACAGGTACAAGCCATCAGGAGCGGTCTTCCAGATGAATTCAAGGCATAAACACTGTTCCAAACTGCTTCAAAGTCCCAATACATCCAAATAAAATGATTCATTATTCCAGGTGGAATGAAAACCAAGAAGATAGCATCCATGGTGGAGAGGTTAAGTACGAAAAAGTCATTAGGTGATAACGATGTACTTCTCCTGCATATTTTAAACACCTCCCAGAGGACTGCAACAGTGGCAGGAAAACCAAAAACAAAGCACAGCACTGAACAAAAAGCCCAAGCATACACGTTAGATTTAACACCATCACACCAGGAAAAGTCAAACTTTTCCCACACAAATTCAGATGCAGCTGAGCTGTTGGACACACGCTTGTATTGAGGATATATATCTAGCAACATTGCTGAGCCGAGCAGTTGAGAGAAAAGATGAAAGATCAGCGAGATAGAGGTCAGAGAAGTATTTGCAGTGACGTTCTAGTGCTATGTGCTGCCTGGACAAATGCATCAAACGTTTTGGAACTGCTGCATATAAATGCGGCCAAGCATCCATCAAATTAATGATGTGGCGTTAGTGGAGGTTTTGCAAATCATCTTGGAAAAAAAAGCAAAGGTACATCACCCAGGAGATATAGACAGAAAGACAAAAGACATAGTTGGGCTGGCATAATGATTCAACAACAATACCAACAATAGAGTGAAGAATTGCTTGCGGTTTTGTGAATTTGTTGGCCTCTTTGGCACCAAAGTTCACCATGTTCGTTTAGTATAGCATGCTAACATATTACACCTTCCTGGTAGCAATTCATGATACAGTGATTTATGGTGTTTTTTGTTTATTTCATATATATTCACCACGTCGTTCTTTTGATTCAAAAACAGATTATCAGGATCTTTGAATACATACCAGAACAGCTGAGCAATGCCATAACTGGTTGTCTTAAAGGATATGAAAAACAATATACAATTAAGTGTTTTTAACTAGTGAGTACATTTAGACTGTGAGTGACTGGTGACCTATCAAGAGCATACCCCACTTTTCACCCTCTGACAGCCAGTGACTCCAACACAACCTTTACCCTGATAAGATAAGATAAGATAACCTTTATTAGTCCCACCCGTGGGAAATTTATTTTGTTACAACAGAAAGTTGACCGTGCAAAGTTACAGTAGCAAAAATTAAGAAACAATCACTGGAATAGGATAGGATAATAAGAATGAGATCCTGTACACAATAGAATAGAATAAAATACTATATACAACAGAATAAAATACAATGTTGTCAGAAAAAGGGAATCAGACTTAGTGTTATTGCTATTGCACATGTGTGGATGTGTGTGTTTGGTCAGCTGAGAAGTCCTTGTTGTGGAGTCTGACAGCAGTAGGCAGGAAAGACCTCCGTCCCACATCGTGGGTGCCGCAGCCTGCCACTGAAGGAGCTGCTCAGTGCTGTCAGAGTCTCCTGGATGGGGTGGGAGATGTTAAATTGTAAGAATACCTTTTTTCTCACAGCTCCCTTGTCCAAATCACACTGAGTTTTTCTAGTAGTACAAATGTGTATTTAATATACTACTTTCTGTTGTGTAGTGAAAGGTCGGAGAACTGTATGTTCTCTTTCATTGCAACTAATCTAATGACATGGCTAATAACAATTTTTTAAAAAGCCATATTCTATAACAGATGCCGACCAAAGGTTTTAATCAAAACTATAGGTCTACCACAGATCTATGATCAATTCCAGCCAGGAGCTGAGTAAATACTGAATGTCAAATGTATTTGGAAGTGATGCAAATATAATCCGAATTTGCACACAGTGTTTTGTAAACTCTCACAGAAGCATGCATGAGGACTGGGCAAACAAATGTTTCGGGTGTTAGCTGGAAAAAATAGCAATGCTGTCAGTGCTGACAAATAATCCTACGCATACTGTTAAGGGTCCTCCAAGTTCACTTTCAAATGATAAAATAAATTGTTGTGTTCTGGTGAAAATTACTAATGTGTTCGTGGAGGGGTAGAAACATCTGGATCTTTTAGTAGAGTAGGTATCACAACAGCAAATGGGAGATAGCTCCCTCAGGTTCATTCAAGGAACTGCTGTGTTAAGGAATTTCTTTTATTTGGGTTTTATTTGCAGCTGCTCAGGTCTGCAGTGCTACCTTCCATTGCCTCTCGTAAACTTACCACTCTAACGTCAAATAAATATTATAAAACACAAAGTAAGTTAAGAATATATATTTTTTAAGATGGACAAAAGTGGCACTTAAACACCGTAAAAAACCAAAGCAAAGACGTGAGATTGATGATTCATTTACATTTTATTACCAACTCAACTATTTTTCAGTAATGTAATGTAACACATAGTTAACAGCACTACCTGTTTAAATCGCACGAGAAGCAAAGCTTTCTTTTCTGAAACACTCCTTTCTGAGTCCTTTTGTTCTTTCCTGCAGTAATTGCAAATACCCCTGTTGGTCCTTGAAAGCAGCACTAGCCGCCGATGAGCATGACGCATGCTGGCGTCATGCTCATCATCATACTATTTTTGTCCTCCGGTTGCCGCCATTGCTGCCGTATTATGAACTAGTGATGGGATTTCCAGCTCTTTTTAGAGAACCGGCTCTTTCGGCTCCAAACCGGCTCTTCGGGTTGTTTTGTTGCTTTAATTAATTTATTATTAACAATAATATAAAATATAAAATTATGCACAAAAGGAATTACTAATGTAAAAAAAAAGGGGTTTTATTTATATATGTTTATATATAAATATATGCGGTTGCCCCTAGAGACAAAGCACGTACAAATTCCAAAACACATTTCTAGCGTTAACTTAACTTCCAAAACAGAGCTCCTTAGATCACTTAAATTACACAATTGAAAGCATATGTGTATTGTTTTTGTATTTATACACAAGCACTCATATATATTCAAATGATAAAAAAAAAATGTTCATTTACCTGTTACTACCACACATCAAATACGGTCGTTGGTACTTACTGGCTTGTGTAGCCACTAGGTAACAAAAGCTCAACACTGCGCCCAGCATCCTGGAGCACTTCTGTTGTGTTTTGTACGTGTTTTGGAGCTTTTACGTGTTTTGGAGTTTTTACGTGTTTTGAAGTTTGTACATGCTTTGTCTCTAGGGGCCACAGTAAATATACTTTTATTTATTCACTCCACATAAAATGTAATAAATAAATCATATAATACAAAAACCAACTATTCACATTTCAATATTTAAATTTTCAGCTTTTTCCTTTTAAACAAATTTAAATTGAAACAACACAAAACACTGCAAACCACAACACAATTAAATATAAATTATAATATGAAAACTAAAAGAACATGCATATTCTCTGTCATATGGACCTGCATGAATAAACTTTCTGAATCCTTTATAATCTGCAACTGAAAATAGTTGTGGATGATTACTATACCTTTCTAATGTGACGTTGTTGTCCCGGCTCTCTTTCTCTGTCTCTCCCTCCTGCTCTGTTCCTGTGCTACTGAGTGTAACTACCGCCCCTCCCCCTTTTGCCCAGCGCAAAGCACAAGGCTGCGTGCGGAGTGAAGCGGAAAAAAAGTGCGAGAGAGAGGGTGAGAGAAAGAAAAAAAAACAACCCACGGCTCGCGATAAGGAGTCGGTTCGCGTCATTCACTTCAAAGATCCGGCTCTAAGAGCCATTTCGTTCGCGACCGACACATCACTACTACAGAGGCATTATGTTTCTTATAATCTATTCAGTAATCATTACTAAGAAATTCCAGCATGACCTGAAATGAGTGTTTGAGACCATAAACTCATGGGCCGCTGCGGCCAACGTGGTTCAAAAGGCATAGTTGTTACTTTGTAGGTTTCTGATTTGGGTCGCACTTTCCACTACATCTGGGAGAGTGTGTAGGTTTTCAGTCATCCAGGTTATAGGATGACTTGAGAACCTACACCTAGTCTTAAGTGCTTAAGAAGAAGTCCAGTCGCTATTTTATCAAGCTCTTGAGACTACTGGGAGTTCGCAGAGAAGTCAGCATCTTACATGCAAATTACCATGGCAGTCTGCTGTGACAAAAGCAACTGCAAGGAGGTTTTTATCAACCAGTTGGGAAATACACATTTTTCCTAGGGATTGATTTTCCATTGACTGCCAACAACCACTTGCCAACTGGTTGGGAAATAGATATTTTTACTCACAACCAGTGGTTGCAAGTTAGTTCTAGACCAGTCTCTAGAGATGTGTGACTTGTTGTGACCCTTATTCACTTGACCATACATTGTCACACATCCAAAATGACAGATCTGAATACAACCAGAAGTTTGTTTGCACACCCACAGGTATCGCCCCCTGCTGGCCATAAAAAAGCAATGCAACTTTAAGCCCTTTCGCTTTGGCTAGACTTTTCAGACCTGGAAGCTAAGTTCATCTTTTATACTGTCTATGGTATTAGAACATGAAGTTAAATTTAGACAATGATGTTTTGTCGATTGGCAGGTGAGTGATACAGAGACCCGTCTGGAGTGTCTGCTCAACAACAACAAGAATTCAGATTTCTGTGCACCGCTCACATCCTTTGACTGGAACGAGGTGGACCCAAACTTGTTAGGTAAAAACCTCAGGGCATTTAATCGATAAACCCAAATTACAATGTTTGAAACTGAAAATAAAAAATGTTGTGAATGTAAGTTGTTGTTTTTTTCTGTGCAGGTACTTCCAGTATAGATACCACCTGTACAATCTGGGGGCTGGAGACTGGACAGGTGCTGGGGAGGGTCAACTTGGTGACGGGTCACGTCAAGACACAGCTCATAGCTCATGACAAAGAGGTAAAAGTTATGAGATGATCCATCAAACTTTATTGAAGCGCTGTCCTTTAAAACAAACATGTTAGAGTGACAGACTCATGTGGGCCACTGTCTGCTTGTATCGCAGGTGTATGACATCTCGTTTAGCCGAGCAGGCGGGGGCAGGGATATGTTTGCCTGTGTGGGTGCGGATGGCTCGGTCCGCATGTTTGACCTCCGACACCTCGAACACAGCACAATCATCTAAGAGGGCCCACAGCATCACCCATTGCTCCGACTCTGCTGGAACAAGCAGGACCCCAACTACTTAGCTACCATGGCGATGGACAGCTTGGAGGTTAGTGCTGCTCCATTTAAAGGGCTCATGCTCAGATCATCAAACTGCACAGTGGAAATGTCAATCTAACCATTTTTTCCTTTTCTTTTGTATTGAAAAGTCAATTTAAGAGAAGCTCTAAAAATGTAAAGCGTCGCTGTGTATCCTCAGGTGGTGATTTTAGACGTGCGTGTACCCTGTACTCCGGTAGCCAGACCCAACAACTGAACGGAATCGCCTGGGCGCCACATTCCTCCTGTCACATCTGTACTGCAGGTAGGCAGCTGTAGCAAAACACTTGATTGTAGTTTTTAGAGCACTGCATAAAAAATAAGGCAGCTGTAGTAGCCTTGTAGGGGATATTGTTATTTAAAGGAAACCTAGGCCTCTGGTACATTTGATTGGCCCTCCTAAGGTCAATGGGAAATTAAGATTTAGATGTAAATAATTATAAAACATGCAGTCTGTCCTACTTTAGCCACCAAACGCTCTTTGATAAACTCCCCATCAGATAATGCTTTACAGTTTTTTGCAATTTTTTTGTGGAAAATCACAATACAACTGTGTTACTTTTTATTTTGAAGGGGGTTCTTCTTTTATAAAAAATTTATTGTTAAACTTGTGTTATTTATTATGCAGCTTCACTGCAAATGAATTTTTTATATCAGCAACACAGCCCAGTTACTCACCTTTGTAGGGGGTCTAACACAAGAGTTCGAGATTACAGAGGAGCTGGCAACAATGCACTCAGTGAAAGGGACTAGAGTTACTGCACTGTTCAGATCTGACGGGAAATTGTCTGACTTTTGAAATGAAAGCAAGATAAAGTGACTAAAATGAATTCTGAAATTGGTACTTTTGCATTGTATTACAACTCAGGTGTTGTGTAAGTGAGTGCTAAAAATTAACAATGTTGCTAAAATAGTTAACTTCATCAGGGCAAGAGCACTGAATCAGAGTTTGTTGGACTTTGACTTGCAGAGCACTTCAGTCAGTATCACTGCTGGATTTTCTTTTCTTCTTTCAAACAGTCCACTATCCTTTGTCTTCAGAAAACTTAAAGATATCCAGTTGTCTTCTTTTCAAGCTTTTCATGATCCAGATGAGTGAAAACCTACACAGACATATTGATTAAATAGTGATACTGTGTTGGCCCATTTCACATTTTCATTTACTTTGACCAGTAGTTCAGCTTATTGGCGCGCCCCTCCACAATGGCCCTAGTTTCCCCTTAGCCCCTTGAAAA
The DNA here is from genome assembly GCF_018398535.1 of Haplochromis burtoni. Classification (NCBI taxonomy): domain Eukaryota; kingdom Metazoa; phylum Chordata; class Actinopteri; order Cichliformes; family Cichlidae; genus Haplochromis; species Haplochromis burtoni. The sequence goes on along the minus strand of NW_024582892.1, from coordinate 166,926 downwards.
AAATTAATTGCCCGCCCCTGATCTGAAATGTGAATGTCACTGCAGTAACTGAGATTCAACACAAGAGGGAGCCCTTTAAGAACGAGCTGAGCAGCAAAAGTCTCAGATTTTGTATTTTATGTGAAAACATCTTCTGAATCAGAGGTTGGATTTGAGATAATGACTTTGCAGAGTGTGTGATACTTTGGGAAGAAGAAACAGATTAGTGAAGGTTTCCATCTCATTGACTAATTTCTTGTTGGAAAGAATCAAGTAAAGTCATACTGTTTTCTGGGGCAGATTTTTTTTTCCATCTTTCCTCCTGCCAAAAAAGGAAAGCCTGGTTGCAGATATTACCAGACTCAGAACAGGAATATGTTGTGTTTACTCGCATTATTTTCTCCCAGACTAAATAAGATAAATTGATTGAAATCTCATCTCCTCGTCCTCTGTGTAGCGGATGACCCCATACTGGCCTACACACCCGAGGGACAGATCAATAATGTCCAGTGGGCTTCCACTCAGCCTGACTGGATCGCTATCTTGCTACAACAAATTTTACTAGTTAATTGAAAATTAACTAATATTTTTCACTAAGTGCTAGCAACACATTTGGAAACAGCTGGGACAAGGCCATGTTTACTACTGTGTGTCATCCTGTTTGCTTTCGGCAACAGGTAACAAGAGGAAAATGGAGAGGCAGAGTTTCAGTAATCTGCAAAAACGGTATACATTTTGGAACAGTGTCCTCTATGTAAAACTCCCACTTTCAAATCACATCGTCTACAGTACAATATATCTCTAAAAGACACTGCATTAAAAACAGGTAAAAACAGGGCTCAGGAACACTTCCAGTAATCACCGCTGGTGCCATCCAAGACCCTACAATAATACCAAGAAAATCAACACCTAGTCTTTCTTACAGGGAAGTTACTGGTACAAGATCAAAGATGCTAGCTATGTCGGTAACTGCTGTTTAATTCAGCTTATCTCTATTCCCTCTTCATTATTTTCTATTGTTGCTGACATAAAATTAAAATTACTTAACACAACTTTGCGGGTTTATGCAATGCAGTGCATTATATTAAAGATACTTTATGTGAACTAAATTATCAGCCACCTCTTAATCTTTGAATTTGGATATTTTTTCAGTCTGATTGCTACAGGTGTATAAAACCAAGCCTAACCTGATTAATCTTGGCCAACATAATTCTCTAAATATTTACATTAAACATAGTGGACTCAAAGTGTCAGTATTGGGTCAGGCTAGAGTAAATGGGTCTGCAGGGAAATTCTTTAGAATTTAAAAAGATCATTATCCATACATGAACAGGATACATGAACTCACTAAGGTTGCTGAGGTGACATTTCTGGATTAGCAGTTATCTATATAAAATATAACAACCTTTCTGTTAGTTGTTCATTCAAAAGAATTAAGTGTTTTCAAGTTTATTTCTTTAGGCAAGTGTGAAGGAAGTACACCGCCCAGCCAAAGAACAAGTCACATGCTAATATTTCATTGGGCTGGCTTTAGCTTTGATGATGGCACACTTTCCCCATGGTTTTAAGAAGTGATAATTATTATTCATTTCCATCCAGAATTGCATTAATCTTTCACCAAAAAATTGTATTGATGATTGGTGATGGGGGAGTCAGACTGCTAAAGTCTTCTCCAGCACACACAAAGATTCCCACTGGGGTTAAGGTCTTGCCTCTGTGGTAGCCAATCTATCCTCCATGTTCTCTGAACCGCTCATTTTAAACCTGGTGAATCCTGGCATTGTCAGATTGGTATATTCCCGTGCCATCATCAGAGAAAAAAAATCATTCTGTATATTCAGGTAGTCAGCTGACCTCATTTTTTGGGCACATAACATTGGTGAACCTAGACCCCGAATCCAGTGGGAGGGTCTTTCGTATTTGGTTAGGTAAATCCACATGGTGACTGCTGTTTTTTGGCTGGGCAGTGTGTACAATCCTTGTTTGCAAGCACTGTCTGTGTTCAACACTGTCCAATGTCCAAAGTAATAGTAAAGTAAAAAGTGTAATTATAAATAATTCTTCAATGACAAACGGATGGACTGGTCACAGAGCTCCTTCTAAATGTCTTTAAGAAGTAGGTGACACTGACTGTCAGACGATGGGGAGGACAGGATCCGAGAGGTGTTTCTGGATCTCTGCCAATCGTGATTGTATGTCCAGGCTCTCTGGTAGTGAGGGGTAGTGGAGGTTACCACACAGCCTGGAACTGTCCATGAGGGAGGATTTGACTGATGGCTGGGGTAGCTGAGGAGTTAGCCCAGTATGTGTGTCAGTTTCAGGGGTGATAGCCATGAACATGGTGTCATCAGATGCCGCAGTCACGTGGATCCCACTGGACAGTGAGTCCTGGGATTTGCTGGTCTGCTTAAGGTCTGTCTCAGCCGAGGTCTTAGTAAATAAGCACAAAATGTTGAGATGAAAGAAGATGAAATGCGTTTCAGATATATAACAGTGTTTTTCAGATATTTGGCCTAACTGATGAATTGTCATGGTTTTTTTTGGTTTGATACCATACCTGTGTCGGTGCTAGGGTGTCCATTTGTATGGGGGAAATGGGATACATGTTATGCAGCACTGGAGTTCCAGCCCCATACAGACCAGGGGAATCAGCATGGAGAGTACTAGATGATACAGTGCTGTAAGCTGGAGGTACAGGGGCCATCTGTCTCTGGAGAAGCTGCAGAATAACACTGATGTCAGTTGTCATGCGAGTCTCCAGTCTGAGGAAATAAGAGGTACTAATTAAAAGATGGTGGAAGTATGAGAAGAATGAAGCAAAGTGATAATAAATTGCATGTCCAGACCCAAATGTTACATGCTTAAATTTACACCAGAAATAATGTCATGTTTACGTCCTGCTGATTTTGCTTGTTGACGTGTTGGTTTTAAACTTTATTCCAAATGAAAGTTTGCATAATTAGAGGCATGCCACAGACTGACAGGTGGTTGCCAATGCAGGCTGCAATAGCCTACTGGATATTCTTAAAATATGAATATACCAAAGTTACAATCCGCCCCCGTTGAATGTGTTTGTAGTGCTGATGCCTTTTAGAGCATGTAATATGGCTAGCTGTGTAGATAGTTAATGTAATTAATAACTTAACAGATCCATGATGTCTGATTCTTGTTTTGGTGAGTTCAATTTGATTATTTTCTCTATATTTTACTTAGCATTAATTTAACATATAGTCTCAAAGCTGCAATCTACTAGAGATTGCTAGCATAAACTGATAACTTAGGGCTCAAAATGTTTGTGCAAATATGATAAATTTTGACTCCAACGTAATGTAATGTAACTTATCGTACTATGAAAACTCACTGCAGGGAAAAATTATTGCCTGTGCAATATGTAACAGAAAAGCTAACAAAATGATGTTATCTGTCCAAAATGCTATGTTGCTATGCTATGCTGGCTATGTTTCAGGAAGATTTTAGCACCTTATTTTCAGTTAGCTGTAGAAAAGTTAACTACATATAGCAAGCTAGTACTGAGGTTTTGGAAACATGTAACCACTAAACATGTGACATTAACTTTTCACCATTTTGCACATGCAGTGATCAATACAGTAGAATCAAATGATTAAGATTTCAATGACACCTAGGACTAGAAACTGGTCTGCAACCATTTAGTAACCACCAGTTGTGAGAGAAAATATGTAATCCTCCACTGGTTGGCAATTGGTTGCTGGAGGCTGGTAGCAGTTGCTGGGAAATCGATTGCTAATGGCCTAGTCATATGGGCTTACAGACCAGTCCACAACCATGTGGTAACCACCTGTCACAAGGGGAAAATGTATACTCATTAACCAGTTGTTTGATTTTTGGGGGTAACAAACAAAGAGTAAGGAGGGACTTTTACATAATACAAAGTCGTTGGAGAGCCATGAATATTTTCCTCTCTGCTGTTGATTTCAATTGAGTTCTGTGCTGAACACAAGACATGAAAACTGGAATTTAATTTAACTTTTTGCATAAAGTCAGATTTCGACAAAGAAAAATTCAAAAAGTGCTCAAAGTCTTAGATGGAACTAAAAAAAGTATGGCTTGGAGTGATGCTCATATGGAAATGAATATAGTATAGATCGTTTTTGAATTTTTTGCTTGTTAAAGAAACCCTCTACAGATATGTTAATTGTTCAGGTGTAGAAATGTAATGCTCAGGGTTACGTCAGGATTCCTTCGCTAAGCCATTGGTTCTATGACTTACAGCAAGGCTCGTCACGTTGCTGATGTATACATGCAAAATGAATTTGTGCAAATTTTCAAGATTCTTGGGTGATGTAAATGTTAACTCATCACCCATTTTAAGATAAGACAGAAAATTCATTGACTGAGGGAATTTAGGCAATGCAACATTTGAGCCAAAGTCACTGTCACTCCTCGTATCTTTTTCTCAGAAGTAGCAAAGATCAAAAGGTGAACGGTAGCAAATGCACCTGTTGAGCTGTGAATGCAAAATTTCAAGGCGTGTCTCAAGTTCACTGGGCCTTTCTTCTGTGAATGGTGGTGGGTGGCATGAGTTGCGGACAGAAGGTGATCGCCAGGCTTGACTGGAAAACTGCTGTGATTGTCTGTCTGACCAGTATTGATACATCCCTGGCACATTCAGAGATGAGGCTGAGGAAAATATCAAGACAGTGTTTCAAAGTGACACATTTAAAACAACCAAAACCTTTCAAACAGGGTAACAATCAAGACTGCAGTTAAATTTATATCTTGCAATTGCATGACAAAATCAAGACTGCCATCTACCTTGGGGACCCCGGTCAAACACTGCATCCTTCCCCACTGATGTGCCACTTTGGGGGTGCAGTTGTAGTGCAGATGAAGAGTAATCCTGCCTGTCAGCTTCTGCAGAGTAATGCTCTGTTTTGGCACCATGGGCAAGAGGTTTTTCAAAGTCCTCACTTGCCTGCGAACATGGCGATCCACAGCTACAACGGTCCTCCCAGCAGGCATGAGAAAATGACTGATGGCAGGCCTGAAGGGGATACGAGTCTTCATGATCAATTCCATCTGTTCAAAGAAAAGCATTTCAGTCCTTCAGTTACAGTTTTCCCACGCATGACACCCACAGTTTGGGGTGTCAGGCAGCCAGAGATGGCTCAATTACAAGTCAAGTTGAAACACAGGTGGTGGTGGTGGTGGTGTAACACTTTTCAAATCTGTAAGGCCTGTTTTACAGGCATGTCTAAAGCATCTTTGGATTCCATGGATAATCTCAGTATGATTCCATGTCCATCCATTTAAGTCAGGATTTGAAATGGCTTTTCACATTGTTTGCTTTGTTTGCACGACTTTCTATGCATTTCATATCTCACCTGGCCTATTTCTGCAGTCCAGTGAGTGTATTTTGCATCTTGGTTTGTGGTGGTATTCACAGTCATCACCAGAATCATCATCTATTATTACTGGTGGCTCTTGATCAGCCTAAAGACGACAGAAAAAAATATTTATTATCTCACCAAAGTGACAGTATAAAATATCTGTTTTTAGCATTAGGTGAAGTGTGTTACAATAAACTGTCAATGTACATCTCTCAGGTCAAAGGTTATCTCCAGGTTCCTCCAGAAGTTGTCTGCAAAGCTTGGGTACATATCCAGGACCTCAAGAAGGTCATCCCTAAGGATGCGGTGCAGTTCACAGTAGGTGATGGTGTGTAGGTCTGAACTTGATTTCCCTGGCTCATCATAAAGGTGGATATGCTCACCAAAGATGTCATTCTTCTCTGTAAGAGGACAAAGATTTATTTGATTTGAGAAGGTCATTTTTGAGAGGACTTAAGGAGTAAAATAATGTATGGTTATATAGCTTTACCTAATATGGCCACCACTACATCATCTCTGGTGACCTGGATGGAACCATGTGAGATGAAAAAGAGAGAGTCGAGGATGTCTCCATAGTGAATCAGAGTATCTCCAGGAGGTGCATGGACTGTCTTGAATCTCACAGATAAGAGACGGAGACATGCTTGGCTGCCTCCTTGGAAAGCCTTGCAGTTCTGTAGCAGAGAGCGGTGCAAGTGCAAACAGATGTCTGCCTGCAGAGACTCTGGAAATCCCTTTAACACCTGAACAAAGAAATACGGTCAGAAGATACGTAACAATAAGAGAGATAAAGAACATCAAAGGAGCATTACCATTTTGTTTACTTACAGCATTCATGTCTATTCCGTTTGTGTATGTCCATGCATGCTGGAAATACTCCTCTAGTCGTTGGCGCAGACTACCTGGAATCTGATGGAAGCGGATAAACTCTTTGACTCTCAGCATCTGGGTGTGGTACCGGGTTGTACCAGTGTACAGCCGCTGGATTATGGCAGATACATTGCCAAATATGCTGGCATACATGAGAGCTGATACAGAAGAGAAAGAGGACAAGAAGACAAACAGGATTGGGTCATTTCAGATGTAATAATGATAAAGTTGTACCAGTACCCAACTAAAGACTTACATACAATGACCATTGGTTATTCAACTTACATCCAATGACCATGACACAGATGGAGAACATCTTCTCTGAGTTTGTGTTTGGAGACACATTACCGAACCCCACACTCGTCAAACTGCTCAGGGTGAAGTACAGAGCTGTGACGTACTTGTCTTTGACTGAAGGACCAGAGCTGGAGTCGGTTTCATTGTACGCCTTTCCAAGTTGCTCAGCCAGGTTGTCCAGCCAACCAGTCTCGGTGTACGGCCTCTCCACAAAGCCAATGGCATACCACATGCACGCTAGCCAGTGGGCGATGAGTACAAAGGTGCACATGAGCAAGAAGAGGACAGCAGCACCATATTCAGAATATCGGTCAAGCTTTCTTGCCACACGGACCAATCGCAATAGCCGAGCTGTTTTCAGGAGGCTTGTTAAGGTTGCCATCTTTGGTATCCATGAACAAGAGGGAACATGTAAGACAGGGATGGGCAGATAAAAGGTCAAACAGCTTCAATAACTTTTGAAACTCAATAGGGAACAACTTTTAAAGTTTAGACACTTAAGGATAAAAACATTTGAAGCTTTACAAAGAATCAGAATTCTTACCTCGTCCGAGCTTGATCTGAAAATGAGAAGGTCAAACGGGATTGCTGCAAACAAATCAATAGGGAACCAGCCTTTGATGTAATGCTTTGCTATCTGGCTCGGCTGCGTGACTACTTCGTCATTTTGGTCCACATAGGTCGTCCGAAGGTTGATGATTATATCCACAATAAACAGCACGTCCACCATAAGATCTGCCACATTTAGAGGGTTACATGTGTAGCCACAACTCCTTTGGCGTAAATCCCCATTTTCAGCCAACAGGAAGGCAGCTGAGTAAGGAGTAATAACAGCTGTGTAGAGGACCAGAAGGAGAATAATCCAGTCCCAAAATGCCTTAAAGGGGCTGTAGTGAAGCAAGATCCACCATGTCGTTTCTGGTACCTGGAGTTTGTATTCAGGCAGCACATCAGACTCCAAAGAGAGAACCTAAGCATATAAAGAATTCATCAGTATGCTTCTTTACCTATTTCACAGGGAAATCAAAATATTTAACGAGTGCTGTTTTAATTGATTTTGAGGAATATACTTCTTCTCCCAGAAGGTGAATAAATATCCATCATGTACCCAAATCCCTTCTTTCTTTGATGAAAAGAACACCTAATCTTTTGCATGCAAAGGAAAACAGTAAACCTAGATTTCTACAAAACAAATATTAGTGTTTCTATAAAATCTCTCTCATAAACTAACCAACAGACCTTGTTAGAGCATGTACTGTTTTGACCAGGTTCTCGTTGGAGGCTGCGTGCTTTAGTTTTGCAACCTTGTAGGTCCAACAAATCCTTGACCATCCTGTCATTAGTGACTTTCAGCAGACACAAGACTTGCAGAAAAGTTAGATCCAGATAAGGGAACCATATTCAAAATTTCACAAAACCTTAAAGATAGATAAAATAACAACATCCTGTTTATGAACAGTCTAAGAACTGAACGCAGGATGTTGGTTTGCTGGAAGGCAATAATGATGAGTTGGTCATGTGCTTTCACTGTCATTGAGTTCTGCCTATACCCTCAATATGTTATTATTTAATCTCACCAACTTTGCAAATAACTCTATGAAAAAGACAGATAAATTAGATTATTGACAGTCAGAGAGACAGGGATTACCGGGTACCCCCATGGAAGTTCACATGCCCCTTCCATTTGTTTTGAATCCATCTCACATGATCCCACAGAGCAGTGATGCAGGTCACTGAGCTTTAGGGGTCCAGCAGTGTTAACAGTAGGTGTTAATTTAACTGTGGCTCAGTTTTAGGTTCTACTTCACACCCAATGATGAATACAACCAGTCACCTGATCACCAACTGATTTTAAAAGGTTAATTAACAGAAGTCTTCCAGTGTGGAAACTTTCTAGAGCCCATCTTGTTAAACATGATTACTTTCACATCCAGTGATGGACTGAACCAGGTCAGCAGTGAATGTGATCATTAATGGCAATACATTTCAGTCATTTGGATCTCATAAATGGGACCTGCAGAGCCCATGTGAGGTTCTCAGCTGCCATACCTGTGTGACCTTCTCTGTGACATTGGGCGAGCGCTCCCCCACTTTGAAGGAGCCGCGGAACTCCATTCGAGGAGTCGGAGATGAACGGCATTCAGGGCTCCTGATGGCCGGTCCCCCACCCTTCATGAGGTCTGAGTCAGACATTGAGCTTTGCTGTCCTGTGTATGATTAGAGAAACACTCCTTTATATTTAGACTAAAGAGATCACATCCAAGCTAGTTTCAAAAATATTTTTTTGATCATTTTCTATAAAGAATTTTGACTTTTTCATAATATTACAATAGTTAGTGTATTAAGATTAGCATTATTGTAAGCCTGATGTAATTTACTTTATTGTTTATATAAAGACACTTATTGAAAACTTCTTGATACAGCTCTGTTTCCTAATACAAACTCCTCTGTACTCTAAATTTCCCAGAATGCAAGTCTAGCTGTGCCCCTCCCAAAATACTATGCCCTCACATAGTGCAAGGAGTCAATACTTTAATCCCTGCATGGCAAAGGCAGGATTTACATAGCTGAACAATCTTTCAATAGTCGATCAAATCTTCAGTCAAACATCACTAAAAGTGAACAGGACATACCTGATTTGAAACTTCAAAGTAAGATGTTCCTTTACCATATATACGCATCCAAAATATCCATCATTTCAAACACTTTTTGGACAAGTGTCTTCGAAAACATTCAGTCTCCTCTTTCATATTTGAGTAAAACAAAAGTACTCTGTGTTTCTGTTGTGGCTGCAGATGTCAGTATTGAAGCCTTCACTCTGGCACGCAGCGGAGGACTGTCCTGCTGCTCGCATGTGACTGTGCAACTTTCCCCGACACTGGAAACCAATCAATGCCACGCTATAGCTGAGAAGAACCGACTGGAAAATCGATGACGAGCATTGATAACAGAACAAATGGGATCAGAGCCATTACACTAGATCTCCTTGTTGACATCAAACTATCATTTCAGCTTTCTAATTCGGTTTAAATTAAAATTAGATTATATTTTGAGTATAGTTCAGGCTGCATGATGTCAAGTTGAAAAATTCAAACCAAAGTTGGGAATGGTGTTCACTCCATATGTTCCATTCAAACTGCTGAAGTGCAAGCTTATTGATTAAAATGTTGACACTACAGTTAATACAAGGGAGAAATGACCCATTATGACATTGTCCTTCAGCTGTAACCTTTAACATCTGTATTTCTTTTATTTGGTTCTTAAAAACGTTATATCATATTTTCCTCTTTTAAAACATTTTTGATGACAAAGGAAAATATTTAACAGTAGACAAGCGATGTATCACGCCTATACTTTACATGCCCTAACTGAAAAACTGCCAAATGTTTTCAGAGGTCAACCTAATCGATGACCCGATGGCCCAGGGCCAAGAAAAAAGTACATCAGGAAAGTTCATTGGTCAGATGAGGGTCTGTTTTGGCCAGTGATGGGGTTTCTGGCCTTTGAGGTCCCTTATGATGCAAACAGATACAATAGCTTGCAGAACCAACTTTAGCAGAAATACTAGTTATTCATTTTCTTTTTTGACTTTATCAGTCTGTCACATCATTCTTGAGAAACTTTTCTCCAGCTCTTCTTTACAGCATTGCTTCAGTTCATTGAGTTTTGCAAGTATTTGTTTTGCACAGCTCTCTTAAAGTTCCTCCACAACATTTCACTCAGACCGAGGTCTGGGCTTTGACTGGACCATTGCAGCACCTTCATTCTTTTATTTTTCAACCATTCTGTTGTAGATTTGCTGATGTGCTTTGGATCATTTTAAAGTGTGCGTGTTAGTCGTCATAGGGAAATAGTTCCTCTAATCTAACTGCCTGTTTTGGACACTTTAAAGGAAAGAGACGCTACCATCACCGGCCCTGCTGGTTTGTTTACCACAGCCTTTGTTTTTCGCAGTGAGCTGAGCTGAGTCTAAATTTATTTTAAATCTTTAGTTACTAGTTATTTTGCAGATTTGGACTAATAATTGGTTGTGATCTGTCCTAAATGCAGCTGCGTGTCTTTTAATATTTCCAGAAAGAGATCTCATATCCCCTAACTTTAATATATCTTCACTGACTCCCTGTTGACTTTCGAGTCAGTTTTAAAATGTAAATGGCAATGCACCCCGGCACATGTTAAAACTTTTACTGACCCACTCTTTCAACCCGTAGGACTTTGGAACAGACTGCTGGTGGTGTCTCATTTTAAAATGAGTGGAAACCAGGCCTTTGGGGTGGGGTGGCATGAGTTGCACTTATCTCTTTGTTTTACTGATTCAGAAGAGGCTTTTAAAAAAGGCTAGACATTCCTACTCAGACAGGCATTTGAGTAATTATATGTAAGACTTTGTGTTGTTCATGTATCTGATATACTGTATTTAATTTTTTTTCATTTGTTGCCAGGCACGTTCTGACGTTGGCCTTGAAAGATGCTTTACAAACACATTTCTCTTAATGACGAGGTATTATGGATGAAGCAGGGACTATAGGAAGCCAATCAATTAGATTTTTTTGTGGGCCAGTTAAAGTGTGACCTTCTGACCTGGAGGCCCAGAGGATAAAAACATGTTATGTCCTGTTGTTTGCATTTTTTCCACTTTTTTCAGCATGTCTATTGTGCATGTTTCTACTGTGACTATTATAGAAAACAGATTTTAGACAAAAGCATTACTCAAAGCTGTCTCTCATGTCTGGATGAGGGCTGAAGTTTTATTTTAAACTGATCCGTGCTAATCCACAAACACTTGTTCCTTCTATAAGTTCAAAGGTTAACTTTGAGGTCATGTTTGATCAAAAAGGACTCATTAAAACACCTCTTCTAATAACTTTTACAAACCTACATGAGGAATTCTTTCGTCAGTATGGAGATGCAGTTCACTTCCCACAGCACAGTGTATTTCAGGATGGCTTCCCCCCCCCCCACATACAGACCACATCCATAAGGCTAATACAGTCACACTTTCAGACTCAATTTTAATTTCAAGACTCTGTTCTTATTGATAACATGCAGTATCGGCACCCATGAGGTGTCAGCTGGCAAATCCTTTGTCTCCAATATTCCACAGTTAGTGTCCACCTAGTGTCCAGAGACTGTCCTCAGCTGTGAGCCTGGATGTTGTCCCACACTCTGACTACATCTGGACAGTCATTGAGGGCTTCTATTAGAATTGAAGCAGCATCGAGGTGATCCTCGTCCAGGGGTGCGTGTGTGCGGGGAACAAACTCCAGCCCAGAGGACAAAACCTCTATTCCTAGCTCCTTTAACAAGGCCCTCACCTTATTCAGGTCAGCCACATCACAGAGAAACTAAAGACAAAGAGGTAGATCAAGCTGTTAAATAAAATTTGTACCTATTATTATAATATTGTAATTATTTTTATTTTTTTTTAGATTTCTACATTTCAGAGACCTTGAGTATTTCTTTTTTCATTTTGTATTGAATGCACAAACTGAACTGTATTTAACCTGAGGACAGATCTGAAGGTTGTGTGTTCTACTGTACTGTATGGAAAACTGAAAAAAAAACATCTGTTTGTCGGTATCTTGAAGAATTAAATCATTCCAATCAGTTATTTAAAGGCACATATCAAAACTGAAATCATTTTCCTGGAGGTTGATGTCTGACCTGCAGCAGGGGCTTCTCCTCCTCATCCTCCGTCTCTTGGACGTCTTCGGCTCCAGCCTTGATGGCCAGCTCCAGTGCTCTCTCCGTGGTGATGTTCTGACCTGGCACGACCACCACTCCCCTCCTCTGGAAGTTATGCCGGGCTCCGTCTGACAGCATCCCCCTGAGGATGGAAGCAGAATTAAATTTTTTTATTTTTTTATTCCGAAGGCTTACAAACAGATACGTTTACTTCTTCAATAAAAGAATAAAAACAATAAGAACATGTTAGTAGTAAACAAGCAAGCTTAAATACATCTCCCTGCTGTTTTTTCATCACTTATACCAGCAATACAATCTTTAATAAAGACATACATTACAACATACTATTAAGCTTTCATCACTGCTGTTTCCTGCAACTAGAGGGACATCTACTGGCTACTTTACAACAAATCTTTTGTATAGTGTGTGTAGAAACCTGAAATTTCCTATAACAATCTGATATTCTCTGTCCATGTTCTTTGTTTTTTTTTTCCTAATCTTTAAAAATTAAAACACTGCTCCTCTGGCATGTTTTGAATATTTTATCAAGGTATTCTCAGGTAATCTCTTAAGATTTGTTAACACTGATTTTGCATACAGCTGGGATTTGTTTTGTGTGAGAGAAAATTGATGCATCTGTTAACCTTAAGTACATGTCGAGCAGGTTAACACTAAAACCATCGGCGATGGTGTGAAAACGCTCGTAAACCTGACACAGTTACAGAAAGGTGAGACTACAGGAAGCCGGGCCTGACCCATTCTTGTTAAGCAGGCGTTTGATTTCCTGGTGGGTGCGTGAGTTGTTGTCGGTTAGGACTTCGACAAGCAGCAGACACCCGCCGGGTCCCCGAGCCTCAAACATGTGCTGAGATGCTGGCTTGGCCTTTTCCTGCAGAGACAGGACACAAGACGAGAAGATGACTGCAGCACAGTATCACAAAAAATAACACATACAGTTATGTTCTTAAGTATTTGGACAATTACACTTTTTGATATTTTTGTACACCACCACATTAGATTTTCACTGACTCTTGTATTTACAGCAGGCTTTAAGATTTCTGTGCTGGGCAAACTGCGAATTAATAGTACAACACATTTAAAACAACTGTTACTGGAATCAAACTAAAAACCAGGGAAAACAGGTGAGTTCTGAGTAAGAACTCAAAGGTCTATAATGATGTTCTGGGGTAGGTGGTTCCACAGGGAAGAGCCTAAAGCTGAAAATGCCAGATGCCCGTTATTTTTTAGCCCTGTGATAAGAGCACCCAGAATCATCTGATTAGAAGACCTTAGTGCTGTAATGGAGTGTGGATGGTTAAAAGCTTAGATAAATAAGGGGGCAGGACAATTCAAACAATTAAAAACAAGCAAGAAAATCTTAAAAATTAAATCTAAAAGAGTGGATAAAACGGGGACTGTGTGTTCTCCATTGACTTGTTCTTAACTGTGTCACATTTTATTGATATATTTATAGATTTTTAATGACCCTCACCTAAGACTGCTACCCGGCTAAACAATGCATAAAAACTATTGGATGCAGGTAACCTGCAAACATGCTCTGTGCTCACACTGCGGAGGATCTGTTTGAAGTGGCACCACAGATGCTTTCTGTATCTCTGTGCCAGTAAGGTTATCAACCTACCGCACTCTTGACTGCAGCATCTATGGATGCTTTGGGCATGTTCTTGCTCCTGCACTGCTCCAGTATGTGGGCCAAATTTAGATTCAGCTCTGGGTTAGATCCACCTTCTGAGGATGACAACCAGAAGTGAAATTTTATCCAATCAGAAACCGTAAAGCAGTGAAGCTCCAATTAAACAAAACAAAACCCATTCTCACGTACCTTTGACAGCTATTCTTATCATCATACCAAACTTCATAAACATCCTCCCCCTCGCCTCATCTTTTGGTCCCTTGACGTGCTTCACCTTTGACCACTTGTTATGTCCGGCACACAAAGCGGGGCACAGCTGCAGTGTCCGGGCAGGAGGAGTCCTCCACCCTGAGGACACCACACATGAAGACGGCGGGAGAACTGGCTCCAGAGATGGGAACCTGCTGGAAGCCGCGGACACAGGGGGGCGGAGAGCTCTCAACAGCAGCAGCACCGGAGCCGCCATGCCCTTCACACACACAGACACACAACTACATGAACGCTCCTGCTGCACATGTGGAGCAAAGACTACGTTTAATGAGTGAGCTGAAAGTCTCCGTCTGAGGGAGAGAGCTCCAAACTTTGCTGTAACCACAGTAAATAATAAAAACTGTCTGAAGTTTTCCAACTTACGAGCTGACAAGTCAAGAGAGCACGCAGCTGCTTCTGCCCTTGTTGTCAGACCGGTACTTCCGGGTTGAGATGACGTCGGAATCGGACCTGTCAAAATAAAGGCTGTTAAATTATTTTAAATCATGACATTTGTGATACAGTAAATTAGTAATAGTGTGCATTACTATACATATATTTTTAAATAACTGACCACAGGAGTTACGGAAATGTTAATAGAACATTTAATGAATTAATAACTACATTCTCACTTACCAATTTTGTCTTTAGTAGTTGTAAAATGAATTAAAAAAATATTTTTATTTATTAAACGCCAAATGACAACAACAGTCGTCTCAAGGCGCTTTATGTTTTAAGGTAAAGATCCTACAATAATACAAAGAAAACCCGAACAACCAACAATAGTCAGGAAAACAAAAAGAAAGGATTACAAAACACACACAACAAACACAGAAAATATTCATTTCCATTCAGTTTTATTTATATAATCCCGAATCACAAATGTTGTCTCAAAGTACTTTATATTGTGGAGTTAAGATCCTAGAATAACATGACGCACTTTAAGCAAGAAGTTGGCAACAGGAAGAAACCTCTGGTAGAACTAGGCTCAGGGAGGAGCAGGCACCTGCAGCGACTGGTTTGGGATGAGAATAAATAAGAAATAAAAATAAGAAACAAACTGAACAAACTTCATCATTCAGACAGTTGGAAAATGTGGGCGAGCTTCTCATCACATAAACAACTCAAGTGCAGCACATATGATAAAGTCTGACATCACAAAGTGAACATCTGACATCATCATCAGGTCGCAGCACCCCCAAAACAAGATGGTACTACCTCACTAGAACAACTTCAAACCAGTAAAAAAAAAAGTAGAAAATAAAAGATGACAGAGACACCTTTATTGGAAAGTCAGAGGTATTGTTTATCTAATGCAGACTCATCTTCACTCTCCTATTTATTTATTTATTTATTTATTTATTTATTTATTTATTTATTTATTTATTTATTTATTTATCTGTTGCTTTATTGCTTTTTAAATGCACGGAACCAGGAAAACATATGATAGAGTAAAACCATGGCAATCTAAAGTGTCTCTGGGTTTTCTGATTGTGGCTGAGGACCACTGAGTACAGCAGACTATCACCATGCATACAAATATAAGTTCTTCAAAAATGCATGTCAAAACAATGCTTGTCATATAATTTGTGCATTTGTCATTCATGCATATCAGAATATATATTATGTAATATATATTACTTTAACTGGTGTGGTAAGTAGTTCTATGAGTCTGGTTTGTATCACTGCTTTCTAAAGTCTCCCAGTGCGGGATACTCATGCTGTAAACCAAGTATTAAATTATGTTACTAGTAAAAACTAAGAGTCCTATTAGTGGGAATAGAAAAGAGCAGGTTAAGGCAGACAAACAAGCCAAATGTCAAGCACAGAGAGATAATGACAGCAGAGGAGAGCAAAGAGTTAAGTGAATGGAAGCCACAGCATATCAAGGCCAACCCATCTCATCCCAACAGTCCTAAGAGCAGCGAAGGAGGTTTCCTCCTCAGTGCTCCTCTCTTCCCCAAAGAGAGATCATCCAACCACAGACAGCCCCTCAAAACTCATTAGTAATGTCAGCTGAGCTTCATGCAGAAAACTCTGGACCTCAAGAGACTCCAAAACACAGTTCCTGTTGACTAATAAAGGAGCACAGATGGGACACGAGAGAAGAACATTAACTTTAGGACAAAGTTCCTTCAGCACAACCTGAAGAGGATAAAATGATCTGAGAGTGAAAGGTGTGCTGTTCTGTTTCAGCTGGAGAGACGTCATGTTGTCTGCACAAGGAATTATTGTTTTTTACTTTTTCCACGGTGTAATAACAGCCTCAGCGCTGGTAAGTTGACTACATTCATAATATTTAAATTGTTTAATTATTGAACAGTTATTCACTGATGGGGTTTGTCAGGGGAAAATATTTTACTCCTGGTTTGCTGCTATTTCTCTGCTGCTTTACTGTTAACATAAATGAGGTCAAATAAGTGCAATTTAAACCCAGATATTGAATTTTCTTGATGATTTCTACTAATGTAAGCTTTTTCAAAGCAAACTTTACTTAAAAGGGCTAATAATGATCTTAAACGGATTGGAGCAGTAGATAAATTCTTAGTCTCACTTGCGTCTTGTGTCCTAAATTTAAACTTTTCACACAGCAGCAGCATATCTTACACTTTATTATGACCCTGAGTCAGACATGACACAGCCGCACTGCTGCAGTTTGGGCCAAAGTTAGAAAATGTCATGTATCTGTGACCCGCTTTGATGCTTTGAATTAGATTTATTTAATGCTTCAGGAAACATGCCAGACATTCAGCAGCAAGACTGAGATGACAGTGTCTTCTTAGTTAACTGATGAGGTGATAAGGAATAAGTTTTCCAGCAGTCCTGCTGAGGAAAATAAAAAGTATTCTAACCCACCTCCATTCCTCTATTTTGAGTGAATCTCGCATCAAACCACGAGACAACTGAGACAAATTATAAAAAAGCTCATAAGAAATTTCATTGAGTAGAAAAATGCTTAATTTCATATAAAAAGTGGATATATTAATATAGTTCTTCTCAAGGCTGAGAAAAAAAACTTCACATCACAGCAGCACAAGAACCATCCCTCTCCTTTATCAGAAGTCACCTGTGGTCTGCTTTACCTCACAAACCATAATCAGCTTTGACCCTTTTAACCTTTCGCTGACTGAAGCATGCTAACAGTGACCGTAAGTGCCCTTCTTCATCTCTGGATCTCCCCCGTGTCCGTCCTGAGTGTTGATCTCGGACAGGATAACAGGATCATGGAGGTGGGAGGCTAAGGCTAAAAAACAGTTTGTGTCGGGAGAAAAACAAAAAAGCTCCCCTTCTGTATTAAGAGGCCCAGATAACTTCTCTGTGAGATCCAATCCACTCAACAGTGAAGGGTTTGAACTACACAGGATGCCTGGATATGCTAAACCAGGGGTCTCAAACCTACAGCTCCCAGAGCCACACGCGGCCCTTTTATCAATCTCCAGTGGCTCCCTGTGACATAAAAACTAAATGAATATTTAAACATATAATATGTATTTTAAATATTTTAATTATTTATTTATCAAGTTTCTTCCCATTAAATGTGTTGCTTATAAGATTAACACATTTTAAAAGCCCCCTATAGTCTGTGTTGCCACCTGGTGCCTTAGCTTCTTAATGTTGCTGTTTCTTAATTTCAGTTATGTGGTTCAGAACCAAGCACTGATGAGGACACATAAGCAGCTAGTCTTGAGTTCTCCAATGCAAAAAATTAAACATAATCTTGAAAATAGAGCGATTCACAGCGTGTCAGTGCTACCGGCTCACCTGTGCGCTCGATCAGGAGCAAAAAGGCAAGAAATGAAAGTGCAGTGAAATTGTGGAAAGATATTTCTAGAAGAAGCCGGATGTTGTTGCATTTACAGGTCTGAGGGTTGATTGACTTGTGTAGCTGAACCTTTGAAATTCATTTGCACAACTACAGCTATTACCAACAATGGTATTCATAACTTTATAGTCTTTGTTTCAAAGTTGGTCCATACATGATATGATAGACCGTTTTTCCTCCACTTTACATTGTTCTGCTTAGTCATTATATTGCAAAAGTAACATCTAATAAAGTTTTATAAATCAATTTTTCTTTTTTTCCAGATCTATCATTTCCTAAAATCACTGAAATAAAATTAAAAAAACAAGTTAAAGTACCAAATCCTCAGAGTTGCACGTTGTTAAAGATTTTAATTATTTACCATTAGTATTACTTCTGTTTACCAATTATTATCTATTAGCAATGTTGATAACAGGATTTCTCACCTTTATTATAAAGCAGACATATGTTTTGCATCTTTATACACTCAAAAAATATTTATGCCCAAAATGGTAACTTTAAGTAATTAATCTTGTTACATAAGCACAATGTTTAAATGATTATTTATCTGAATAAATAAACCTCCGATTTTCTATATTTACTCAAAGGGTTGCTTGACAGTAAACATTAATCGAACCTCTACAGCGAATGATCGCTGCTCAGCGTCCAGCGTTACTAGAAACAAACATTTAGCCAGCTGCAGTTTATTTCACTGTAACGTTGTATTCATTTACCTACATGGTAATTTATAAATCAACTAAATCGTTTTCTTTAGCATGTGAGAGTCAGTACTCACCTCTTTTATTCAAGCCAAAGTCCACTGAATGACAGTAGAAATTACTTATATGTTTTTTTGTTTTTTATTTTGTAATTTCTATACTAGATTTCTTTTCTTATTTATTTTGTTTTTCAATGTTTCATTTTATTATTTTGTACTTCTTGCTGACCCCTGTGCTGCTGTAATTACGGGATTGATACAGTCTGTCCGTCTATATGACTTCCAGGCCATTTGATTCACTACAAGGCCCTTAAAGCATCAATTAAAAAAACTGAATTTTAAAGGAGAAAAAAGGACTTTCCATAATTTGAAGAGGTGGCAGTTTGCTTTGTTTGTTTCTCTTCCTTTGCAAATCTTCCGTCTGCTCCGCTCCTCCCCTCTGCCAAACCATTCTCATGCTCTGCTAGTTTTGATGCTCAGTCGTGAAATGCACCCGGGAACACAAAGCTGCTTGTGCTGACCGGCTCACACAAGCATGGCCCCCGAGGATGAGATCCCCGTGTGGCCAGCGGCAGCCCGGCTGCTGTGAATAAAGGGCCTGGCGGGCCATCATCACATACCGCACTCTCACACAACTATTTCACAACACCTGGAGGCAGCACATCAGATCTTTGGGAGAGGTTGTGGTTGATGAATCACTTCAGAGAGAGTTTCATGAGGATCATCTCAGAACGATGCATAGATGGGTTATATGGCCCTTCAGTATAAATAAATGACATGATTTATGCTGATCATTATGTATTAATCTTGTTTTCTATTGTTTACCATTGAAATGACGTATATGCAATAATGTATCTATACGTAGTATTACTGAGAACTTGGTGGGCGTGTCTTCATAATTCATGTGATGCTTTTTTGTTCCTTTTCTTACAGATTGACTCTGATGATGTCATCACACGGGATGAGCAGATCTACCTTCTGATTGGTGCTCATGCCAGATGTGAAAGGAGCATCAAGGCACAAATGCCCCTCATTAAAGGTTTGGGGATTTCTTTTTAAACACTATACAGAGTGCCTCTTCATGGAACTGGTTTCCCCCCGGTTTTGAATACTTTCTATGACTTTGTGAGCCTCCAGTTAGAAATAAAAAGCAGTCAACACTGGAAGTATGTCTGACTTTTAATATTTCAAAGAAGGTCCTGTCAAATAAGAGCCTTTTTTTAACAGGCGGTCAGTGAGTGCACGTCCAAACACACAATTAGATCAACTATTTATTGCATCACTTGTTTATTTAGGATCAGATGCAACACCCAGTCCAATATCCTGCTTTCCAATATCTCTTTTATTACACAGCGAGGCATTTTTAATTTGGAAATGCGATGGAGAAGCTGATGCTTGATAAGCTGATTCAATGCGGTATTATTAAATATTACAAATCTTCTCAGGAAATGTGACTCAAGCTTTAAGTGTTACATTTTTATTGATTTACCAATCTTGAGGAAGCATTGGAAGCAAGTATGTTTATGCATCAGCTCATTTACAATTTTAGCTCCAATATTGAAGGAAATCTATATATGGAGTGCTAAAAGTGTCATAAAAAGACAATAATAATCTTATATGACGTATTATTACAGGTAAAAGCAGCCAAATGTGATTTAAAGAAGTTTAAATTAGCTAAACTTTGTCTGGTAGCAGCATTAAAATCCTATTTAGTATTTCGGTAACTTAATGATGTAACATTATGGTCATGTAAAAAAGATTAATAGGCATATGGGTATACTTTTGTGTTTATATGTATTTTTTCTGTTTATGTTTGTTTCAAATGCACCAGTTATACTCCCCTTAACTGTGTATCACATATATACCCTTACAGTGGTATTAAATAGGGGTGGGGTGAAAAATCGACACAGCATAGTATTGTAATCTTTTGTGTGAAAATACTGCAGAGCTGTATTGAATTGTTTCACATAAAAGGGAGCTTTCCTTCCCACTGTCGCCAAGTGCTTGCTTGTAGAAGTCATGTGATTGTTGTGGTTTTCTCTGGCTTTACGTTACAATATAACGCACCTTGAGGTGACTAACTTTGAGGAAATAATTAACAGTTTAAAAAAAAAAAGGTGATGAATTGGAATATAATATATTGCAGTATATTGCAAAAAAATACAAATTGCAATACACTCATGTTGTGGGTTGTTCTGCGATTTTCACCTCTGATATTAAACATGGAGAGGTTTTAGATAATGATGGCAGCTTATGTATAAGTTATCCTTGTGAGTCAAGGAGGGGCCTGTTTCAGATAAAATATGAACTGAAGTTTAAATCACTGAGGATCACTTTAAGTTTTGAATCATGCAAAGCTACTCAAGAGCAGTCTACGAATAAAAGTACAGCGTTAGCTGGCACAATGTGTGAACTATACACAGATCTGTCAGCTTGCTAACACTTTTTTCACACCATTGTTGAAGATGGCGACTGCACCCCAGAGTGGGATGGGATCATCTGCTGGCCACAGAGCACAGCAGGTCAGCTGGTCTCAGTTCAGTGCCCGGAGTACATCTATGACTTCAACCACAGAGGTAGCAGAGCTCCAGAGATACTAGCATCTGATCATCTACACAGTATAAAAAGCATCCTTCAACCTCAATAACCAGGAAGCAGTAGTTTTGAGAAAAATGCAACTGAAAAGTATAAAATCAAAGATTTCCTTATTCAAAAAATGAATCATTATGTCCTGCCCTCCCATGGACAGGGCGAGCCTACCGTCAGTGTGATGTGTCAGGCAACTGGGAGCAGGTGGCAAGCATCAACCGCACTTGGGCAAACTACAGCGAATGCACCAGATACCTGACCTTCAATCACAGAAGCCACGAGGAGGTGTGTGCATTTGATCCAGTGCTGGGTTGAATTAATCTGTTTGTGCACGTTTATCTAACAGCAGAAAAGAGACAGAACTTCTTTAGAAGACAGTACAACAACGGCCATATTCTTTTTTTGTTTTGTTTTGTTTTTTTAGCTCTTTCAGTATTGCAACTTTATTACGCCCAGGTTACAAATGATCTTTTACAAGGTTTTATGTTACAATACATCGTATTTTTAGATTCGAAATTTTCTCTATAAGGGATAGCCACACTCCCCCTATGCTAGTCTTTGTGTCAAATCTCTATGTTTATAGCTTTGATGGTTCACTAAAGATTCTTGTGGTAATGTGTAAGTGTGCATTTGCATCTTTACATGACAGAATATGTGTAAACCGGCCATATTCTTACAAAATACTCTAGGCCTGTCTTCAAAAGACCTTTTCCCTCCAGTGTGCTAATTGTGCTGAAGATACAAAATTACCAATGTGTTCAAATCTGTTCAGTCACTTCTGTTTCCAGATATGAAAAGATGCTTTGCTGTGTTTCAGAAGGTGTTTGAGCGACTCCATCTCATGTACACCATCGGCTACTCCATTTCTCTCGCATCCCTGCTGGTGGCAGTCTTCATTCTCTGCTACTTCAAGTAAGAAGAAAACAGCTTACGAGCTTTGATCCATAAACCTGTAACCGAACAGCATCTCCGCACTTCAGTCTGTTGCATCCAAAGACGCCTTCCTCTCTTTCAGGCGTCTCCACTGCACACGCAATTACATCCACGTTCACCTCTTCGCCTCCTTCATCTGTCGAGCGGTCAGCATCTTTGTGAAGGACGCTGTGCTTTACTCCATATCTGATGGCAGTGAAGCTGAGCCCAACTTTACAGGACAGAAGCCCCATATGGTAAATTGTAACGTCGCATTATTTCTTATCACCAGTTATTCAGTTTTGTTCATTTTTTAAATACTTCATTGTGATCAAGACTATCGGCTGTATGGCAGTCAGCACGGTAGCGGTAGTTCACAATGGCATGGCCTGTTTGCAAAGCTAAACAAACCATATTTGCACATAAGCACTCAAAACACCTCATTCATATAAGAACTTTTTTTCTACACTTATCTAACATTCATACTCCGATGGATGCATCAGAGAGCACCGTGGGCTTAGTATCTTGCCTAAGCATGCTGGGTCTCTGACAGAGTGTTTTGACTTTGTTTTGGTCTTGGGATTCTTTCTTTTGGAATGAAGAGATTTTCATTAGTTTTCTGCATTAGTTACTTTTGAGTTCAGTTTTCCTAGTGCCTCTGAGTTTTTAGTATTTATACTTCCAGTTTCTTGTTTTTATCATGTGAATGCCTCTTTCCTGTCCAGTCTGTCCTAGTCTCATCTCTCATCTCTGTTTTCTTACTCTTACTCTTTCTTTCCGGTTATGTCACCGTGTTCGTCTGGTCTCTCTGTGTTTTGTCTTCATGGCTGTCTACAGTTTTTGTCTTGTCTATTTAATAACTTTGTAATCCTGTCTCTGTGTGCTCTCCATTTGTCTACCCAGCCTGTCATGTCTCCTTTTGAGTTTATCCCGAGTCCCAGTGTCAAGTTCACATGCCTTAGTCTGAGTCTCAGTGTGTGTGTGTGTGTGTGTGTGTGTGTGTGTGCGTGTTACTTCCTGTTTTATTTTGATAGTCCTCTGTCTCATATGTGTTATGTTGAGTTATGACGTCCTTGTCTTGTTAGTTATGATTCTGTTCCCATGCGTCTCCACATCCCTTAATCACACTCGTGTGTATTATTTGTCTGCATCTTCTTCTGTTCTTCATCACGTTCTCCTTCACTTTATGTGTGATCTCAATCAGTCACTTTTATCAGTTTCTACTCTGCCTAGTCATTGTTTGGCTTTTGTTTCCTCCACCTTAATAAAGTTGACATTTTGAGTTTAAATCCATCTGATCAGTCCTGCATCTGGGTCCACTCCCTGTTCGCCACACACTCATTACATGACAGTTACAGCACATTTCTCATTTCTTCATCCACAACAGGAATCCACCACCCACACCTGCTGCAATGGACTGAGATCTGGTGATTTGTGCCAAATTCTGACCCTACCACCACCTGCCCTACTTTTGTAGCAGCAGAAACCGAGACTAATCAGACCACACAACGTTTCAGCCTCAGTTTCATGTTCTTAGCTGACAGAAGTGCGGTGATCTTTTCTGGTGCCGTAGCCCAAGGTTCAACACGTGCCTTAAGAGATGCTCTTCTGCATACTTTAGTTCCCAGAGAACTGACCCTCAGTAGAAACTCAGAGATGGTAGTGTGGGAAATTCCCAGTAGATCAGCAGTTTCTGAAAAACTCAAACCAGCCTGTCTGGGACCAACAACCATGCCACATTCAGCTGCTCAATTTGAACTTCAGCAGGTCGCCTTGACCATGTCTACATCGTGCACTGAGTTCTCTCGTGAGATTGTCTGATTAGATTTTCGCATTAACAAGCAGGTGAACAGGTATACCTAACAAAGTGATCAGTGAATGTATTATCACAAGTTTTACTCATATTTTCTGTTTTTGTCATTAGGCTGGCTGTAAAGCAGCTGTTACTCTCTTCCTGTACTTCCTGGCAACAAATCATTACTGGATCCTGGTGGAGGGGTTGTACCTCCATAGTCTCATCTTCATGGCCTTCCTGTCTGACAAGAACTACCTGTGGGCCCTCACCATCACTGGCTGGGGTAAGTGACACTGGGGCAGGTGACACTTTGGACTAATGCCAGTTTTTCTAATAGTCCCATGTGCTCGTCATAGGTGTTCCAGCTGTGTTTGTGTCCATTTGGGTCAGTGCACGAGCTTCACTGGCAGACACTCAGTGAGTCATGTGATCCATTTATCTTATGTTTACGTTACACTCCTACAACAAATGCTCCCTGTAATAGATTCATTGCTCTTTCCAGATGCTGGGATCTCAGTGCCGGAAACTTGAAATGGATCTATCAGGTCCCTATTCTGGCTGCGATTGTTGTAAGAAAAGGGGATTTAAATCAGAAGAGCATTAAATACTGATATTCTGAGTATATTATTTTAAATCTGGATTTCGGTTTCTTTCCCTGCAGGTGAATTTTCTCTTGTTCATTAACATCATTCGTGTACTGGCCTCTAAACTGTGGGAAACCAACACGGGCAAACTGGACCCCCGACAGCAGTACAGGTAACCCTCCAAGGAAAATAGTGGATGTTTTTAATCTCTGGACTTTAAGCTCCCATCTGTTTGACAAGAAACATCAATGAAATAAACTCTTTGTTCTGCAGGAAGCTACTCAAGTCCACATTAGTCCTCATGCCTTTGTTTGGAGTTCACTACATGGTGTTCATGGCTCTTCCCTACACTGAGGTCACTGGGCTGCTGTGGCAGGTGCAGATGCATTACGAGATGTTCTTCAACTCTTCCCAGGTCAGGACACATTTATAAAAACAAGCTTTGCATGCAATTATATGCTGTAAGCTCAACTGCAATGATAATGAAAGCTGATTCTTTTGAATAAAATCTCATATCTTTGCAGGGGTTTTTTGTGGCGTTTATCTACTGTTTCTGCAATGGTGAGGTAATAAAGCTACAATACAGAATCGACTCATATTTATATATTTTTTTTATCTGGTATCAAAATAAAGTAACTAAAATTAAATAAATCTTGTTCCCAGGTGCAAGCCGAGGTAAAGAAGGCTTGGTTAAGACGTAGCCTGGTGCTAGACCTCAAGCAGAAAGCGAGGATCACCAGCAGCGGCGGAGGCAGCTGTTACTACGGCGGCATGATGTCACATACCACCACCCACAGCGTGTGCCTGTCTGCTGCCAATCCCAGAGCTCTGTCCTTTGCTGGAGGGGTGGTTGGCTCAGGTGGAGCCTCTGGTTCTGGGGTCAGACCCCCACTGCTACGTCAAGTTTCCACAACTCCCCCCCACCATCATACCAACCTACGTATTTACACTTCGACTGACAGCGAGGCCTCAGGCCCCCAGCAGGAGCTGGGTGTGTGGAAACCAGAAGGTGCTGAGTCAGGAGGTTTTGCCAGAAAAGCCAAAGCCAACAAAGGAGATGATGACCACAAAAGCCACAGAGAAGAAGATCTAATCAGCTCCTTATCTCCCAAAGAGCTGGAGACCATCTTGTGATTGCTGCTACTTTGAAATATCACGGCAAGCTACATGTTTTCTCATTAAGAGCACTGCTTTATGTTTTGTTATGTGTGTTTAGATGAGGATTTTGAGAAATAGGGGAATCCAAAGGCATCTTAATTTGGTGAAAGGGTGCTGAAAGACTTTAGTTACTATAGAAAAGCAAATCTGAGGACTAAGGCTGGGAAGTTTTTAATGGCTCAGAGCCACATAGAAAGAAATGCATGCATCCAATCCAATTCTGGCTTGTAATATGGCTAATCAGAGTTTGCTTGTTATATTTATAGTGGTAAGTGTCATGGTTGTGTGATAAAAAATAATGATAATAATACAATACTGGTCTCGATTTCAGGGATGCAACATCATAGTATCACATAAGCTGTCATGGTACAGTCGAGCATCCTTTCATAGGCTACCATTAGTAACTGGACCACAATTTAAGAACTCTAAATCTAAATTCTCATGTCATAAAGACAGATGTTTTTGTGTGTGGATGTGTTGTGGATTTTTCAAGCTGATGTGAACGGAGAAATCCTAAGCTAAAGAATTCAGAGAAGTCAAAGGACAGACCTGGATGTATAAATAGGGAGAATTTTTTCTCCCTCTTCTCGTCTTTCCTGTGTTGCATTTTTCACACTGACCTCCTTGTTCAAACTGCACTTCCTACAGCCCTTCCCTGCCTAAATGTACACCTCCACATATCAGCCACACATTAATGAGGGTGTGAACGCTTTTTACAATCCAAATGTCACAATGAGATTAGATTTAAAGGCACCTAGACAGCATGTCTGGACTTATTTTCATGTTTGTTGCTGTCCAGGTTTGCAGACCTATTTATCAGTCTGACAGGACCCTGAAGGCTGATGCGTGAACCTCTCGCCCCATGCAGGCAAAACTCCAACTCCTTCTTTCGTGTAACCTCTGCCCTGAACGCCCTCACAACACTGTCCAGAATTTCACACACTCCCCTCAATCTTTGACTCACAGACAGAGGCACCTGAGCCATTTGGAGACATGGAGCAGGAGTGACAAACCTCTAAGCCACAATCCACCGGCATTCGCAGAGAAACAGACAGAAAACCATACCTGTACATATTTTAGATGCCCATTAAAAGAGAATCATGTTCTGTGTTTATGATGTGTAAATTTAACACTTGTATTTTAAGAAATGTTTTGGTCTAGTTCGTTTACATAATGCCAAATCACAAATGTTGCCTCAAGATGCTTTACATTGTAGGGTTAAGACCCCCTACAATGAGATAACTCCGTTTCACCAAGCACTTGGCAACAGAGGGAAGGAAAAGCTCCCTTTTAACAGGAAGAAACTTCCAGCACAAAAATGCTGAGGGAGAGGAAGCTATCTGCCACGAGCAATTGGGGGTGAGGGGAGGGAGAGAAGACAAAAGACAAGCTGTGGTTGAAATATCTGATATGATAATAAAGCGATTATGGAGGATACTAGAATAAAGTCTCTGCTGAAAAGGTGATTTTGGGACACTGAGGGGAGTGGACAGCATGAAAAGAACATCCGACTCATTTAAGACATAAGAAATGTGCTTATTGTTTACAGTGAAACATAGCCTGCCATAGCCTTCAAGTACATTATTTCCAATATTATAAAGCTCTATTGTGTCATAAATATATATAATCCCAGTCAGTGGCATGTCCAAGATTTTTATTCCTCTGCCATACAATTTTATGGATTTAGACTTTTTACTTCAGTAAAAGTTATAAAGTCACATAGATTTATTCTGCACAAGTTGTATAATCAAAAATATATTCAGAGTAAGAGAAAATTTTCTCATGATGAACGGCATTTTTAGAATCATTATATACATGCTGCATCATTCATTTAGGCTATGCTTATGATTTTATTCATAACTAATGAATTTTAAATGAACTTTTTCACACATTTTGTGTTGTCAGACATGTGGAGCAGACACAGATCTGTGTCTTAGTCCAAGACCAAAACCTCCCAACCCCCACCCACCAACCAACCTGTGGTTGCTACCAGCTGTCGTTTCATTCGAGCAGATAGGTTTGGGGCCAACGTGTCTGCACCACTGCTGTGCTGACACTAAATCAGCTGAAAACACGAGCACTTTCCTCTAATAGCAAGAGCAGGGAAATGACGGGAGGATGTTGATTGGAAATTACGAGAGGAGGAAGTGAGCCAGCACGGTGACCGCAGTGGTGGTGATGATATCAGGTTTATTGTGCTACAAAGCTTTTACCAGGAACAGTTATTAAACAAGAAAAGAAAGAAATTTCAGTCTCAAATACATCCAAAACAATCTTTAAATAATGCAATATATAAAAGGTCCTAGCACATCTCTTATTCTATATCTATTTATAATAATATAGAAAATTATCATTTATTATTGATGCATAAATTAAACATACAGAAAAAATGAAATAAACTTTCAACGTGTATAAAATGTGTTATATGTTCAAAATACAAATTGATAAATTTAATGATTGTATTACTTTCCATACACAGTCTTAACAAATAATTATAATATTATTAATAATAATAAAAAATTTGCATTTCAATCACTATAGCAAATGAAATTTCCAAAATTGAGATAGAGCATTTGCTATCTTAAAGAGATAAAAATGATGAGGATTTTGAACAATAGGCTACATATATTGCAAATATAAATATTAAATATTAAATGTCTATTTTAGGGTTTTTTTGTAAAATATAAATTTGTAAGCACAAAACCAAACAAACAAACAAATAAATAATCCCTGGTCTTTATATATTATATTAAGCTCTCAAAGAAACTGCGTGTCGCTGGAGCCGGTGACGTAATTCGGTCCGCACGACACGAAACGATCGATTGACGGCATGATGAAGTCAGAAAAGTGGGCGGAGACAGAAAGAGGGGGCTCGAGCAGACACAATTCAGTCCCGTGAGCAGGTCACAGAAGTAAACATAAAAACAAAGCCCACGCTCCGCGCGCTCTGGTGTGTCTAATGTGTCGAGCAGTTTCCTCCGTCGTCTCACAAAGTGCCGCCGCTGTCTGTCAGCGGCTTTGACGCGGGCCGCCAGCATCCTCTCCGGCATCCACAAGTGAATGAGGAGGGCCGGTGGCCCACAGGGAGGGGTCGTTTGCTTCCAGGGCTGCCTCCTCCTGGATGGAGCAGGCAGCGATGGCCATGGGAGATGTCTCGAAAAAAGCATCGACTCGGAACCTCGCGGTGGAGAGGAAAAACCTCCTCACGGTCTGCAGGTGAGTGCATTATCCAACACGCCTTATGTTGTATATGGTAATGGACATTTTTAATGCCCTCAGTGCTGCATCAGACAGTGGCATCTCTATGTGACTTTTATCTTTGTCAGTGCAATTTTTATCCCAGTGCTGATGGTGTGGTCGCTATGACGACACCCTTCCTGGAGCAAGGACTAGCTGGCACCCTAGGGACTTAAGGCAGGATGGCAGTATAAGATCTTTACATAAAGTCCTGCTTGGATTTTGTGATTTTGGATAGAGATTTGTTCTTCAGTAGGCTTAAACACTGACCTGACGGTGCAGGCACATAATGATCTCTAACGATTATGCTTATGTAAAAGGACAGAGCATTTAGCCTGTAAGTCAGCAGGCATGCTTCCACTTCATCCAGCAGTAGTTGTGCTATCATTCAGCTCAGTCATGCATCAGCTTCAACGTAGATAGACATCCACAGCCCACAGCACATTTAAAGCTGCTGTGACTTAAATTTGGATTTTCCCAATGCATAAAATATTTTATATAATCTAAAAGGGGTCAGTTGCCACGGTGGACATAGGAGTGTTAGCTCACTTCAGCTCCACTGCATATTGCAGCTTCTTATATGTAAATTGAGAGCATTAAAGTCAGTAAAAAAAGGTTTAAAAAAAAAAAAAGTAAGCAGGACCTCTGTGAGCCAGTGACAGGTGAATCTAGGTCAGGTCCCCGCCCTGCTGTTTGTAATACACAGGAAATGCAGGGATTGTGCTCGTTTTGAGGATAGTCAGCCATTTATTATCCAGTTGATGCAGCTGAATGAAGCATTGTTGCCTTTGGAACAATGGGGAGTGAAATCACTTGCCTCAGTGGCTTGTGATAAGATAAGCATTGTTTATAGATGTGAACGTGGCCAGTAAAACATAAAGATGGTGACTCTGCAAAACATGACCAGTATTTAGCCATAATATTTTCTCTCTGTTTACAGGAGATGGTTAATTTCCTTCTCACGGCTCACTGCATATCTTACCGTCACTGGACAAATAGTATTTGACAGGTGTTCTTGTAGAAAATAGTCCTGCTGAATTATTTAGTGTCCAGGAAAACATTTAGTGGTCACTGCTGAAGAAATAATGGTGCTTAAAATAAACTGAAAATTCTTTGCCTGTGAACTTTTATATCATTTGTGGGTGTATATTGCTGAAAATATACACCCACAAATGCACAGTGCTGGGAAAAATATTTCACTACTTCCTGATTTCTTTTCTCTTTTTTTTTAATATTAGACAAAGATAACTTAAAAAATACAAAGTGAAATTCTGAATGATGATTTCCTTTTATTAAGGGAAAAAAATGCTGTCAATTTTCAGGACATAGCTTAGCCCTATGTGAAAGTGTAATTGTGAAGCTGGTTAAATCATGCATTTACTGTGATTATCCACATTTTTTGGAAAGCTGAGTTCAGTTTCGCTCACCATTGCAAGGTCTGATTACTGCATGACATGGTGAATCAAGAAATAACCTAAATATAAACATAAACCTGTCTGACAAATGGAAGCAGGCCAAAAGACGTCAAAAAGCAATCTTGCCACAATCTAAAGAAACTCATGAACAGATCAGAAACAAAGTCAATGTCAGGTCACAAAAGAACCCAGAACAACAGCTAAAGAACTTCAGGTCTCACTTGCTCCAGTTTAGGTCAGAGTTTATGATTCAACAATAAAAGAGCGACAGGGCAAACATGGCATCCATGGGAGAGTTCAATGAGAAACCAAAACTAAGGCTCGTCTCACAAAACATCTTGATGATCCCCAAGACTTTTGTGGAAACATTCTGTGAGATACAAGTTTAACTTTTTGGAAGGTTTGGGTCCTGTTACATCTGCTGTGAAACTAACATAGCCTTTCATGAAAAGAGTACATCGTAACAAGAGCCAAGCATGGTGGTGGTAGCGTGATGGTCTGGGGCTGCTTTGCTGCTTCAGGCTTGCTGTAATTGATGGAACCATGAATTCTGCTCTCTACCAGAAAATCCTGAAAGAGAATGTCTGAATGACTCAAAAACAAAACAAAACAAAACAAGAAGAAAAAAAGGAGGTTTTTGGAGTGGTCTAAAATAATCCAGACTTAAATTTGAGATGCTTTGGCATGACCTTAAACAGACCTTTGATGCTGGAAATACGTCCACAGCGATGTGAAATACTCATTTCCTGGTATCACAAACTTATGCTGTTTGTGTCATGGTCCGGAGTCTGTGGACTCCTTGTTTATGTTTAAATTTATTAATATTCTGTGGTTTTGTTTATTTTGGGTTGTTTGTGATTATCCCTAGTGTTGTGTGTCCTCTGTGCTCTCCTGTTCCATGTTTCAAGTTCCTATGTTCTGTCTCCTAGTCTGTTAGGTTTGCCTGTTTAGAGATTTATCGGTGTCTTTCCTGTTTTATTGTGAAGGTCCATGTCTCTTCTCAGTGTTTCTAGTTTCGCTTCCCCTTGTCTTGTTATGTCTAATTAATCCCAGCTGTGTCTCCCTCCTGTCTCCCATTCCCTGATTGCCCTGTGTGTATTTAAGCCCTGTGTTTTCTCGTGTGCGTTGCTGGATCGTCTGTGTATTGAAGGCCGATTACGTCACAGCCAGGCGATGAGGGCTGTCCCAATTCAAGGGCCGCTCCAAATGAGGCCCCGAAATCCGTCCTTCATTTTCCTGGATATGAAGGATGGGTCAGGTGTATCCTTCGTGGCCCAACCTATCCCAGAATTCATAGCGCAGCCCAGCCAATTCTAGTTTCCAACAATGGCGGCTTAGTTTTAATATTACTCTTTCTGGGTCACAAAATAAACTTTTAAGATATTTTCAGGCAAGAATGTAGCTGTGTAAACTTCAAATATCTGCTCGGTTTATCAAGACATCACATATTTGCAAAAGGGCTCTGACGTTTTCACAGATGTCTGTTACCCACTAGAGCCGTCGAGAACACCGAACTCCCGCCACATTTTCAGACCCTGCGTGGTCTTTCGCTACTCAGGTTAAACATATAAGTCACTTAGATAATGTAAAAATACTATTGTTTGGCTTTTTTCAGTGTTTTATTTGTTCCTTAGTAAATCGTTTTGGCTGAGATTAAAGTTATACTTTTCATGCAGCTGAATAAACGTCAAACAGAAAACTGATTAAACAGAAACGTGAGATGGTTGAGAATTTACTCCAATGTTCTGTTATATTTGAGGGAGCAAGGAGCAGACAGCTGAGTTTATTCAACTCCACCGAGACAGCTGGTGACGCAAATCCGTCCCATTTCACAGCCTCGCACTCAGACTTCGAAGGACCCGGCCCACGTAGACCATGATGGCCGGGTTCTTTGAAGGCTGTGGCCTAGGAGTTGGGACACAGCTACTGTTATGCTAATGCTAGTTGATGTTATTAATATTGTTAATGCTAATTAGCATTAGCAACAAAAAGCAGCTTGCTAATATCTGTAATATCTTGTTCCCTTGAGTTTTAATAACCCTCTATTTTCTCCAAAGTCTTTGTTTTTACAGTGTAATGAAATAAGAAACAAGCTCAATGTACAAGAATCAAAATTAAAACAGGATAATAGGGTAAAGTGGATTAAAGTAGTTGCATGCCATGGAGACTAGATGACGCGGATAAGTGACCAGTGACTCAGCTAAAAGTTTTCCCCATACGTCACCACAGTTATCAAGATTTACAGCCAAAATTTAAAAGTATGATATTTATGAAATTATGGATAAAATCTTGCCAAATGATTTATGATTATTATCATTATTGAGTTATGTCTCTCTGAACTAATTTTATTTGTACAAATCTTCAACACACACAAAAGTTAAAGGGTTTTCACAGGAAGATCCTGGAAGTCAGGAATGTATTACGGGAGACTTATGTCATCAGCTGAAATTATCTAGTACAAAGGAAGTTGTTGGAGTTTCCTGAAAGTGCTCGATGAACATATTCCTCACAGTAAAAGGATGACATCAGACTGAAGTGTAGAAATGAGACTCTGCAGGAAATGGAAGGTACATTGTCAGAGATCACATAATTACATCCACACTCAAATGGGATGGAGATACGCTTGTACAATTTCAAATAGTTGAACTCTGTGCTCTAACCCTGATTATAATTATGGGAAATCAGATTAGTAATGGTTGATTGATTGATGACGCAGTCCTGATACTATAACCTAAGGAATATTGCGGGAATTCGATCAATATTGAGTTTTAGTGACACTCTGACTATTTTGCTTTTTATGCTTTTATTTCCTCTTTGTTAGACTACTGTACTGGTCTTTTAACAGATATCAATCAGAAAGCATGAAATAGACTTCAGACTATGCAAAATCAGCTGCCAGATTGTTACCAGAACCTTGAAAACTGAACACATCTTACCCCAGTGTTGATGACTCTACACTGGCTGTGCATTTCTCTAGGAATTGATTTTAAGATTTTACTTATTACATTTAAAGTCCTTCATTGCCCAGCATCAAAATATACAGTCAAACTGCAGTTCTTCTACCAACCAGTGCTCAGCTGAGATCCTTGGTCTGAAACCCATTAACAGTTCCCACCTCACATGTAAAGACACAAGTCGATTGAGCGTTTGAATGTTTGCTGTTGGGGCTCCTCGATTGTGGAATGACCTGCCTGAGAGAATTCAGCTCACCTCATTAGTGTCTTCTTTTAAGATTCACCTTATTTTATTTTGATGTTACATTTAAGTCTTGTGTTTTAATTGATATGTAAATTCCATCCATCGATCTATCCATTTTCTTCCACTTATCCGGGGCCGGGTTGCAGGGCCAGCAAATTAAGCAGAGAAGCCTGGACCTCCCTCTTCCCGGCCACCTCCTCTAGCTTGTCTAGTAGAACACCAAGGCGTTCCCAGGCCAGCCAAGAGATGTAATCTCTCTAGCATATCTACCCCAGGGTCTCCTCCTGGTGGGACATGCCCAGAACACCTCACCTTGGAGGCACCCAGGAAGCATCCTTGTCAGATGCCTACACCTACACTGGCTCCTTTTGATGTGGAGGAGTAGCAGGTTTACCCGTCCCAGATGGCTAAACTTCTCACCCTATCTCTAAGGAAGAGGGCAACCACCCTTCAGTGAAAGCTCATTTCCACAACTTTTATCTGTGATCTCATTCTTTCGGTCACTACCCAGAGGTCATGACCAGGTGAGGGTGGGGACATAGGTCGACCAGTAAATCGAGAGCTTCTTTTTTACGCTCAGCTCTCTTTTCACCACTACGGACCAGTACAGTGTCCGCTGATATGTTCATTGTTTTGTATAATCTCCTCCTTGTTTGTTCTGTTATTCTGTGTTTCTGGGAAGTACTCTGTAACTCTAGTTTTGATAAGTGCTGTAAAAATAAACTATTATTAAGCTGTATCATACATAATTACTTTATGCCCTGCCCTAACAAGCTAACACCACCCAGATATTTTGCTTTTATGAGTTTCATTGACCTTTGTTAATTGTACAGTACAGATTACAGCATGAGTTTTGAACAAGGAAACCTAGGATATTTATGGAGACAAGTTATCTCTCTTATCTGCCATGGTCACAGAATACATTTAGACCCTTGTGTACAAAACCTAACTTGTACATTAGCTTGTGGTATATCTGAAAGATTACGTGTTGACAGAATAGGACAACGTGGAGTATTTTGTTCAGTAAGGTCAGTCTGACACCGAGATCAGAGTCTTAAAATGTTCCCATTGTTGCCATTTTACCATTCACTGATCACACAAGTACATCACATTTATGACACCGGATCCAAAAATTCACATAACAACATATATATTTAACCATTTTTCTTCAAATATAGAAAGTAACTTTCTTACACATTAAATTGTTATCATACAGAGACAAGAGTTCAGCTTCCTATAAAAACAGCACAGAGCTCTGTAGTCTGGGGAGAATTGTGTGATTTTTCAGTGCTTACTATTTACTCTATATTCTGCCAAATTAAGCAAGCAATTTGGCAGAAGATAGAGCGATTCCACAGTCTTATCATCTCCTGTTTTCTCTACACTGATCCAAGGATCCATCCCGTGTCATCTGGAACAGC
This sequence comes from Haplochromis burtoni, assembly GCF_018398535.1. Lineage (NCBI taxonomy): Eukaryota > Metazoa > Chordata > Actinopteri > Cichliformes > Cichlidae > Haplochromis > Haplochromis burtoni. Next base: position 131,994 of record NW_024582892.1, on the reverse strand, counting down.
CATCACAAATTTTTGAACACAGAAAAATAAACGTAGAGCGCAATACTGTACATAATCTGCTCATGTACATTCTTTAAATCTGTGCATATTCCTGTAATTTGTGTTTTTATGATATTAGAAATCATGTAAGAAAATGAATAGTCTTTCTAATTGTACTCATTAAAAAATGTTCAGTCTGTTTTTTAGGGTTAAACCTAAGAGCTAACTAAATGTATCACAGTGGCAGAACACTGTGTTCTTTCGCGACTGCATCCTTAAACAGACTTGTGTGGTTTATCAAGTGTGATTCACAAATGTTTAGCAATAGTTTGATGTACGACATGTTCTGCCTACTGTAAACTGAAACGAAGACAGCGGTAACCCATCAGCGTTTTTCCTGACTAATCTTTTCCCTCTATGCTTGAATAAGTGCTCGAATAAGTGCTCTCCTCGCTCCTCTCCACCACACACAGGTTTTCAGTTAAGACCCTGCTGGAGAAATACACGGCCGAGCCCATCGATGATTCATCAGAAGAGTTTGTCAATTTCGCCGCCATCCTTGAACACATCCTCAGCCACCGTTTCAAAGGTACTAAACTGAGGAGATAACATACTGGGGCTTAACGTCCTGTTGAATCAAGGCTCTTACAGTGTTTACTGAAACTTTTCTGTCCTGTTTAGCAGCTTCGGCAAGCAGAACCATGTTGTTTTATTATTCGCAGTAATATATGTGTAGTGTAACACTTCACATGCTTGTTGTGTCAGGCTCTAGTAGCTGGTTCGATGGTCAGAGGAGTTACTGGGACTATATCCGCCTGGCTTGTGCTAAAGTCCCCAACAGCTGCATTAGCAGCATTGAGAGCATGGAAAACATCAGCACCTCACGAGCCAAGGCAAGACCAGCATACGATGACAAAAAAAATTACAAATAAATAAGAATATGTAGATTTATTGGGACTAATTTAGAAGTCATTTTTGTGACTCTCCAGACTAATTTCTTTAGCTTTGGTGTTCCTTTCAGGGCCGAGCCTGGATGAGAGTAGCTCTGATGGAGAAGAGGCTATCTGAATACATCGCCACTGCTCTGAGGGACAGCAGGACAACCAAGTTAGCACCTCTCTATATAATAAAAATCACTTGATCCTCGTACAAACATGTTCCCACCTAACTGCACTTGTCTTTGTGCTTTAGGAGGTTCTATGCAGAGGGAGCCATCATGTTAAGAGAAGAAGCTACAGTGCTAACAGGGATGCTAATAGGTCTTGGAGCTATAGACTTTAGGTGGGGCGTCCTGACTTTTAGATATCAGACTGATACTTTTAAAATCCTTATGCATGTATAAAGTTTCTAATTTCTGATTGGTTTGTCTCCCTCAGCTTCTGTTTAAAAGGGGAGGCCCTGGATGGGAAATCTCCTGCAGTGATTGACTATACTCCATACTTGAAATTTACACAAAGGTACACCAACCTTCATGTATTTCAGAGACACTTTGAAAGTTACAGAAACACCATTGCACAGCCCATTCAAAGTCAATAAGATACTGATACTGGCTGCTTGTGTCACAGCTATGATTACCTGAGCGATGACGATGATCGGCAGAGTGTTGACAGCAGCGCGAGTGACGACAGCGTCCCTGAACATCCTTACATCCCCCTGGTCACAGACGAGGAGAGCTGGAGCACAAAGTGTCGCAAGATGGAGCAGAGGTTCAAGATTGTCAATGCACAAAAGGTGGGCGGACAGACATGATGTGTTTCTATCGCTGTTGTTTGATCTAAATCTAAGGTTAATAAATGCAGATAAATACGTTCATCGTTTCATGACTCTATTAATCTGTCAGTTAATAACAAAGATTATACTGCGGAATCGTTTCTACATTACTATGACCGTTCACAGATGGTTGATGTCTAATATGAGTATCCGAGGGTGAATGTGTTTTTTAAATTTTGGCTCAGTCTGAATGTGTGTTGTCAGGGTTACCTGGAGGAGCTTGTGCGTCTGCGTGAGTCACAGCTGAAGAACACAGAGATGGAGAACAAGAGGCTAAAGGCCCGGCTGGAGGAGCTGCAGACCCAGAGCCAACAGGAGAAAAGGGAACTAGAGGCCATTGTCTTGGAGCTTCAGGAGCAACTGTGAGTGAAACTCACAGATGGCTAGCATGTTTAAGCAAATAGCTTTAACACAATGCCAGCTTAACTGATGAACACTCTTCACTGCAGAGTACAGTGGACTGTGTTTGCTTTTCAGTGGTTCTATTGTTGGGACTTATGTTTTACCCTCACATGTCTCAGGACAAGCTTGATTCCGTGTGACTCCAACCACTTGGCGAAAAACCTCTCAATCCCACTCGTCAACCAGTGGCCAACGCTCGAGCCGTTCGACAGCCAAGAGGACTTGAAGCTGTTTCGCAGGTTTGCTACAGGCAGCATGGTTACTTTGTCTCGTTGTTGCAATTTGACAATATGCACAAACGCTGTAATAACAATAATATACACCAGCCAGTCGCATTTTTAAGTTACACCTTGCTAGTACTGGCTGGGACTTCCTTTTGTCTTCAGAACTGCTTCAGTTCTTCACAGCATGGAATCAAAAAGTCCATCTGCTTCAAGGTTAGACACGTTGTTCACTTTTTCAGACCATTCTCCTAAACTCTACAGATGAGGAAAGACATCAGAGGACGATATTCAAACGTCTATCGTTCCATGTTATAGGCTATCGTTTATTTGTTTTAATTGACGGTTTGCAATAGTCACCATGGCAACACAGAAGGACTAACCAAAACAAATCGAGGAGCTCATTCCTAAACAGGCAGCTACTTTTGTAGCTGCAACAACAGATACGTGGACGAGCCGAACAACATTCCTGTATGCGCTTAACGGTGCGCTTCCTCCGAGACTGGACACTCTGCAGTAGATGTTTGCAGACAGGCTGGTTTCCATACAGGAACAGCAGTGATACCCGGTGGCCTCAGGGAAGCTCTTGCGTGACTCTGAGGTCATCTAGTTAGTATCGCTATTGGATAACACTGCGTACGGCCCATATTTATTTCATTTTTAATTATTTGATTTAAATGTGAAAAATAAATAGTACTCTTGATGGACAGATTATATAAACTATTCACTAAATTTACAGAAAATGCACTATATTGTGGTATATATCATCAGTTGTGTGGGGAAATCCCAGCAGATCAGCAGTTTCTGAAATACTCTGGCATCAGGTGTGCCACGTTCAAAGTTTGACCTCCCAGCCCATTGTTCCCTTAGTGGGCTGGTTTCAGTCATTATGCAAATGTACTCTTTATAAGATTGGGGAAACCTGCAGTCAGCTGAGACTGAAGAAGTCACTTTATGAGTGACGAAACGTTTCTCCCACTGAAAACGCTACGTCCAGATGAACAGAATCAACCTCTGGAGACGTTCAAAGTAATTTAAATCACCTTTCTTCCTCATTCTTATTCTCAGTTTGAACTTCAGCACATTGTTTTGATCATGTGTACATGCTTAATTGCACTCACTTGCTGCCATTTGACTGGTTTATAAAATAATTGTGTTGATTAGCAGTGCACCTAATGAAGTGGCTGGTGGGTGTATAATATTGTTCAATCAAAGATCAGACAGCACTTAGCAGTTTGTGTAAATCACAAGCAAAAATCAAATGGCGTAGTTATGTCCATGTAAACCTGTATAGAAAACATTTTAATTTTTTAATTCAAAATTTGAACCTGGTTTGAGCCATATATAAATATTTGCCTTGTTTTCTCTTTCAGGAGGAGTTTTCCAAGCACAGAGCTGCTGTCAGTGGAGGTCAGCCTGGATTCTGACTCTCAGAGGACTCATGAGAAACAGAATGGGAGGGCCTGGTGCACAGGTGACAACTCAGACACACAAGCGATTAAACATGTGTGTACAGTTAAACTGACCCTCCCGTTATATGTTTGTCCCACCCTCCCAGAAAAGGACTACACCCCCTCCATGATGGGCCTGTGTGGGTCCTTGGCGTCCTTCCCAAGCTGCAAATCTCTGACTAGCCTGAAGTCCAGCGAGTGCCTGGTCAACATCAGCACAGAGAACAGTCCTGCCCTCTCTCCCAGCTAGGGGGCACCAAAGAAACACTGCCAAGAAACATTAAGACGCTCCGGCGTGAAAATAAAACGACTGTTCTCGGTGGGCGGACAGATGCTTGACAGACTTGAGTCCCTTTACTTTTAAAACCCAGCACTCTCTCAGCTTACACCTGTTGTGGAAGAGCAGCCTGCACGCTCTCTGGGCTTGTGCAGCCAAGATACAGGAGCAAGCTGCCGCACTGCCTCATGGCCTCCTACAGCGTCATTGCCTTTCATTGTCGTGACATCATTAAGCCTCCTGCACTGTAAAGCAGCTGGTTTAAGTCTGACCCTCCTTCACTTACAGTCACCCATCTGAACCGGTCACCTTCATCGAAGCTCGCTGTAGGGTCGTTCTGTGTGTCGCTGTCCTTTTGTCTGTGTCTTATCGATCTGTCAGCCTATCTTACTCTGCCTGTTGAATAACACTCACAAGATGGGTGAGCTGCTATATCCTTATGGAGAAACAGCCCTATTATATACTGTTACAGGAGCATGAAAAGATTTTAGAACAGAAGCTTTTAATGTGGCGAGTCAGATGGTTTATGATGAAGATTATTTAAAAAAATAAATAACAGAAGCTACTTTATGATATTAAAATCAATGACAGTTTAGACCTTATTCAATCATACGCTAGGTTAGACACACAGGCTACAGAGATGCCACAGTGTGAACATTAAAAAAAAACAGAAATCTGTTGCATACAAACGCAGAGTTTATTGTGACTATGCAGAATGAGTGTTGTCCTTGTCTTTTTCTACAAACCTAGCTTGATAGAATAGTTTGAGCAGGAGAGAAATAGTGAATGTGCAACATGCGTATGCCATTTTTTTTCTTTCTGTGAGCTTTCCTTTTCTGTTACAGTTACGTCCACGACATACTCACCTGTGTCAGTCACACATGTGTAAATTGCTTTTTAATGCGGCGTTTTTGAGAGTTGGGAAACGTTTAAAACTGCAATAAAACTGCCTTTTTTTGAAACATTAAATGTGCTTATGTATTTAATGGATATACCATCAGCATATCTACCGCTTCGATCCAGGCTGAAATCGCTCAGTTCCTATCCTATGAGAATAGTTCCTCTAAGCACTACAGCTAATCCTCAGGGATGCTTTCTGTTGCGCCACCAGCAGGTCAGAGTTTTAAATGGCGAGTGAAGAATCTATAATCTATTAGATGGACTGTCATAGCATTTTGTACAGACATTAATCAAGGTGCTGGGATTATCTACCACACTGTTGTACATTATCCCCTGATTTATATAATTACTAAGTACTTTTGCATGAATTGTTCTTTTAGCTTCTGAGTTCTCCCAAATATTTTGTAGCACCATAAGGTTGACAAATCTGATCTCTGATAAAATTTGGACATCATGATATCGTGTTACCTAGACTTTCCTGCACATATTGTCCATGATCTGACTGCACTTAGACTACACCTATCCAGTGACATGTTGATTTTGGCATAATGGGTTGTTTTAATACTCAGACACAAATGGGGGAAAAGAACGTACATATCATAAAAAAGAATCTGGTCCTTAGCAGGTCTTAAAATTGGGTATATACAACCTCATGTTAAACCCACAGCAGGTTACTAGCAATAACAAAAAACTTTTTTCAATGAAAATTAAGAAAAACAAATCTTTTTTTCACAGTCAGTCGCTCCCCAATCTCAACAACAGACCAATGACCATTTCACTGCAACCAATCAAAAGCACACTAAGTGATCAGACACCATCAATGAGTTCCACACCTAATTAGTTTTACTGTAGCCCATGAAAAACAGAGACCAGGCTGAATAAAATCAATAGGATTTGTAACGAGGAAGCAAGCATATATTCAAGAAATGGACAGACAAACAAAAACAAGAAAAAGAAAAAGAACAAAAAAATGCCCGGTCCATCCCAAAGGAAGCAACCATTGTCCATACAGGCTCACTTGCCAGGATGGACCAAACAAACAAAAAAAAAACAACAAATAACAATACCCCATGGTTGGAACAGCTAGTGGATCACTGCTGCTCTGGTAAATCAATCTACGCCCTTGGCACCTTCACTTCCAAAGGTGCACAGGTTAGTGTTCCTCCACCTGCACACCTGATCCCGACTCACAAAACACATCTGTAACCCCCTGTAGTTGCTTGTATATATGCACAAAACTTCTAATTAAGGCACCTCCTCTGTTTTCCTTCAATACCAGCTGTCACACACAGGTAAACAACTGAAATGCAAAATCAATGTGAAAAACTGAATACACCCTCATGAGTTACCTGCTTTCCACAGGAATTAAGAGGGTAGGTGGCTGCTAATTAATTGCACTTCACTAACTCATCAGCAGCAAGTATGAGCACCTCTACTGCAATTTGCTGGTCATGAGCATTCAGGCTGTGGACGTGCCGACAAATTCACCTCTTGGTCAGAGAAACTGGAAAAAACCACAGAGCTACATACACTCTACTGTCCTCAGTTTGTATGATAAATGTTAAAGTTCTTTACAGTTAAATTAGAAAAAGACTGAACAAATATGGCTTGTTTGGAAGGATTTCCGGGAGAAAGCTTCTTTTTTCTATAAAGGACAGAGAATAGTCATTTTCTCCTGGTTTGCAGAGTTGAACAAACCACAAGTCTTCTAGAACAATTTCCTTTTAACAGATGAGACCAAAGTGGAGATGTTTGACCATAATGCACATTGGCACGTTTAGTGAAAACCAAACACAGCATATCAGTACAAACACCTTATGCCAACTGTTAAACACAGTGGTGGAGGGGTGATGATCTGGGCTTGTTTTGATTTAAAATTGGAAAAATTGGTGTACTTTCATTTTCACACTCCCTCCACATAAGCTGATATCACAGCTGATTATTTTACTAAAGGTCTAAGAAGCCTCCCTGTCATCACCCTCGTCCCCCTTTGGCCTGGGTCACGCTTTGTTCTCATGTTTTCCCCTTGAGACCTGACTTTGTGAAGCATGACATCGCCTCTCTTTAAATTAGTTTGAGATAGCTCACATGAGGTCAGAGGTTAGGCTCATTTATTCATTAACACAGACAAATACACAGAGCTGAGCAAACAGGAGCTGGAAGTCCTTTGGTAAATGTTGGAAAAGCATTACGTGGAAGACGCATTCCAGGTCGACATACTGTCCAATTAACTCCCAGGCTGTAAATGAATGGATGCCTGTGGGGTGGTGCTACGCTGTGTTTAGTTATTTGTCTTTGTCTTTGGTGGTTTTGTGAGAGTGACATTAATTGCTGGAATTTATACTAGACAGATGAGCATGCTGTAAACACATGGTTTAACGCTTCATCTTTCTGTGATAAAGCCCTCTTAGTCCCATTCTGGTGTCCCGGCAAGCAAATGTGTTATCTAAGCACAGGGACAGGGTCCCGTGTAAGACACGCATGTTTCAGGACAGTTAGCTTTTGCAGAGGGCGCCGGATGGTGAGTCTTACACTGCTCTGGCTTCTAAAAGTGGCATTTTGTTATCTCAGCCCTCTTCTTCTGTCCCACCATCGGCACTCCCTTTTTACACAGTCAGGATATTTATCTTCCACAATGCACACTGTCTCATATACGCACACACATACGCACCCACACCACCCATAACCACTTCACAGTCCACCCAGATGGTGCACACACACCCAGCTGGGCCTCAGGATTGCATGAAGGGGAAATTAGTCTACAAATAAACAAATGTATGAAGTTGATGATGAAATATTTAGATGACCGCTCCGGGGGGAGTTTGCATGTTCTAGCTCATTTAGTGCAGATAACATGGACTTTATACCAGAGAGAGCTCTGCGAACCATGTCACACTGTTGGAATTTGTTTGTATTTCTCCTACGTTTATTCATCCATTGGTGTTGGTGCATTTCTTTTTTTTTTACATTGTGTGTATTTAAAAACAATCTCTTGAAAGTTTTCTTTAATTAGCCAAGTCTTGCTTTTTTGGTCAAATAACATTATTGGTAAAGGCTAATGCAGCGTAGACCCCAGAGAAGTGCTGCTGTAAGAAAGAAACTAGCAAATTCGCATGAGGTTTATGATTTTTACATATGATAAATTAAGGAAATCAAGGATGTTACAGCAATATTATTTTATTGTTGTACTGCAATGAAGCAAACCAGTGGAGGAGAACACAAATATGTCAAAATAACATGAAAATCAGAGCTTCAGGGAACAGAAACAATGACTCTAATGTATGTGCATAATGACCGATCAAATAACAGCATGATCTTAGACAGGCTCTCCTGACCTACAGTTTCTCTCAGCTAAATACCGGCCATTTTTTCTTCCAGTAGAGCGAACGGTGGTGATTGTCGCTGCTGTCTGCATTCCACCTGATCCCAGGGTTTAGCAGGAATTCCTGCAAAACAGACTGCAGCTTCACCCTGATGGCATCAGACAACCCTCAGCTCAGTACTTCTTGGATTCATTTACATGTGTACTGCCTGATTAGGGCAGAAAATACATTTGATCATGTTTATTCAAATATCACTAGCTGCCCGATGCGCCGCCCAGCGTAGGAGGAACTAAGTGTGTAATTCAAATATCAAGCATTCATATAAAGCCATACCCCTCCCCCAGTAAGACCAGTCAGACCACGTCTCTCTTCACCTCTGCTTGCAACGCCCTCTCAGGCAAATGCCCCCCCCCCCCCCCCCCAAAAAAAACCAACAACAACAAAACAAAAACAAAGCCACAACTGAAGACTATTGAAGACTATCAAGCCTGACTTCAGAAAGCCCTCTCATAATTACCGGACTGTTTTGAACACACTGTTTGGGACATATTTGAACATCAGCTGAACACACGGAGTCGGTTCTGTTCTGCATCAAGTACTGTGCTAATAATACCGCTGCCAGAAAACCTGGATGACAGGGAAGCTCAGGACTGTCTTCAGAGACCGCAGCTCTGACTGTTAGATCAGGTTGCAGAGCTCTGTACAATCCTGCTAGAGCTGAGCTGGAGAGCGGGATAAAAGAGGAAGGTGGAAGATCACCTCATCCACTTGCTACAGGGGCTTTGAGGCCTCACACAGCACTCAGTGTCAGCCTCTCAGTCTCCCCAGACTCCAGAGCCCAGGCAGTCACCTTACAGCAACATCAAGTGAGGCTGGGGCACAGGTCAGTGAACACAAGGAAGGCCTCTGATCCTGACTGGATTCCTGGGAAGGTGCAAACAAGCATGTGCAGATCAGCCATCACAAGCGCTCATCCCAACCTGTGTGAAGTCTGCAACAGTCGTTCCTGTACCCAAACTAATCAGCCACTGACTGTCTCAGTGCTTACCACCCAATAGCACTTACAGCTTTGTCTTTAGTAGTTTTAATATATATTACTTTTTTATATTTACAGTGTAAATGACTACATGTTTGCGCTTCATTTCTCTTTGCATCTGAAGGTGGAGCTGCTCTGCAGTGACATTATTCAAGGTATAATGAAAACTACAATAAAATTTACATAATTTGGAGGAGTGAGAAGCAACTATGTACATTTCAGTGGCCCTCCCATAGGCGTACTTTACATTATTATTTCCATTTTGTGTTATTTTATACTTCTACTTCACTTGGAGCCAATTTCTTTCATTAATGAGCTACTTTTATTTTTTGGGAGTTGTAGATATAGTAGTGCTGCAATGACTCTAAGTACTTCAACGCATTTTCTTTTCAGCTTTTATGCCATTTGAATCAATGGCCTTATTTTTACAACAGCAGGTGTAATAACAAACGAATGTTGCTCTTAATTAAGAGAGTGCTCTGTAGATCTTTCTACACAAGTAATGTTTACTTGCTAGGCCAGAAAAGCCACTAGCATGGCCCTTTAATACATGTAAACTACTGCAGCAGCTTTAAAGTATGCTGATTCATGTGTCAAGGTATAGCTACAATAGTCGGTTTTCTCCTTTAAAAAGGTTTAAATTTGTTTTTAAAACACGAATTTAACATTAAAAAATAAGCTAACCTCAGATATGAATTTGGGGGCGGGGACACCAAACTTTATGGGCCTAAATATGAGGGATTGATGGCGCACTGACAAATAGGATTGAAATCTGAGGCTTCCCGACCAATCAGAAAGTGAGATCTGGGAGCAGGGTCCGCCCACACACGTAATTAAATCCACACCAGCGTGGTGCTGGAACTGTTTGGAGTTTGCGTTGAAACAAGAACGCAGAGGGCTAGGGAGCTGTGCTCAGCCTCGCATCCTTCACGGCCACCTTTAAAAAGGAGAGAGAAAACAAACACGCTCCAGCCCGGCAAGTTGTAATGAAACACACTTTAAAGTTGGCTCGGAAGCCGTGGGAGTTGACGTAAAAGTGACTTTTTGAAACTGGAGCTGCTTCCTCCTTCGACAACGGGGTGAAATATCTCAACATCCTCACAAAGAAACTTTGCTTGCTAGGCTGCTAACTCGCCACACAAGCCAGCAGCAAGGAGACCAAAAAAAGTATGCTCAGCGGCGAAGACGAGAACACAAGCTCGTATTGACGTTTTACTGGTCGAGTTATAGTGGTATGTGCTCGGACATGGCCTCTGAATGACTCGCCTTCAGTTTTCTAACGGTTTTTCTTCGAGTAGTCATCACCAGCACCAGAGGAGAAAGAGCCGCAGCTGGTTAACTTTAGCCAGCCACCACCATCACCAGAGCGCCCCCACATCTCTACCAGGCAGGACAGCCACAGCTAATAACAGTCATTTAGAGTTAAGTGGACCCAGATTTGACACTGTAAAGATGTCCGGTCGAAGTGGAGCTGGACACACGAGGGGTGCTGCTTTGGGTCCACAGCCGCTGAAGGCAACTGTCCCATATCAGCTGGCCAGCAAACCGAGACCCAACAGGATAGATGGGAAGCCAGGTATGAGCTCAACACCTTTTTCCACCTTGTCCTTTCAAGTTTAAGACCTCACGTAGTGTCACGATAGGTGTAGAAAGCTGGGTACGAGTTTCTGCAGTCCTGCGCAGTTGCAGAGCAGCTTTATCTGCTAGTTGCCCAGTAGGGCATTTGCAGACTTTAGATAAGATGTTCAAACTTGTGATAGCAAATTCTCAGTAAAAGAGGGCAAGTTGGTAGCCGGATCCAAGCATAATATAAACTGTCTTAATCAGTAACACGAGCTATAAAATATGTTTTTATTGTGTGTGTGTGTGTGTGTGTGTGTGTGTGTGTGTGTGTGTGTGTGTGTTTTAAGGGAAACTTTGCTACTTCTATATTAAAGTATTCAAAATCTGTAGTTATAATTCTGAAATTTAAAAAATGATCAAATATATTTTATAATTTCTCCTTGTCAATCAAACTGACTATTTGGTGTTTATAGGGTAATATCCAGATATTGGTAGCCCCAAATATAAAACTATTTAAGTATTTTTAGCGTCTTAAAGAGCATTTTTGTCCATTTTTAAGAGACCCTACTGTCTTTTTTGTATCATGTGTAGATGGCTGTGACATGAAGTCTCTTGATGCTTACTGTCAGTACGTTAAAACCTTTAAAATAGATTTAAAGGCCAGTGTGTGTGAAAAGTAGCATTACATGTGTGGCTTTCTGATGTGAAGGTGAAAATGATGCAATGCGTTTAAAATAAGTGTCTGCCACTACAATGCTGCAAGTTTCCTGAGGAAAAACCGATTAGTGTGGATTATTTTTAAGCTTTTTATAAATAATAAGAAAATATCTCTGCGAAACTGACAGCTAGAAAGGCCAGATCCCACCAGCTGAGCCCGGGCATGAGGCGGACGATGTCTCTGGACGCCATCATCGGGCCGTACCTGCAAGGACACTGGCCCAAAGAACCAGAAGGCCCGAGCTGTGTACCCCGCCAGGACAAATCCACCCAGGTCAGCGCCACAGGGAATAATGCTTTCAAGTGTGGGAATTATGAGTGTCAGAAAAATGAATGGAATGGCATTTATCAATGATGCTTCCTCAATTTAGAGCTTTTTTTTTTTTCTTTTTTTTTTATGTTTCTCAGTTTTGTTTTTGGGGTTTTTTTTGGGGGGGGGGGAATAGAGGTTAGGTCACATCACAAGATTAGCTTGCACTTTTTGTAGCGAAATAAGTTGCTCTGAGGTTGAGGGAGGGTGGGGGTAGGGGGGTGTCCGGTGCTTGCACAGCGATTACAGAGTGAGAACTACAGCCGCGACAACAGTCCCCGAAGTCAGCTGACGAGGCCTTTTTGGCTGCACCCATCCTCTCTGCTCCGTGCAGGCACTCGCCACTGCACTTTGGTTGCCCACATCCTCCCTCCCTCCCTCCCTCAGTCTTTGTTTTTCAGTTTCTCCTGCTCTTTAGCTCGTCTGCAAGTTTGACAAGTCTGTGGGTGTGGATGGTGCGATGTGGCTGCACGTTGGCCTTTTAAGCATGAGACGTTGATCTGTACTAAGTGTGAAACCAATGATTAAAATATGTGAAGTGTTGCTGTAATATTTCATGTTAAACGTGACCTGTTTAACGTGAAATATTACAGCATGATTTATGCAATTGCTGTTGGCTTGTGTGGTGCTTTGGCTCTACTGAGGAGATGTGAGAAGTAAAATCATGAAAGAGAGCTCCACGTTGCTAGCCACATGTTTTTGATGGTGCCTTCAGGTGACATCAGACCATATGTGGACTTGGGATGGCAAAGCTGCACACTTCCATTGTGCAACCCTGGCTGCTGCTTAAAGCAGAATCTGCTGCGTTTTAGGTCATTTGCTACACAGAGAGAAGGATTATGGGTATGCACTTGATGCAGATGCGCTCTTGCAGTCCTACAAAAAAGCAATCTCCTGTAGACTGTCAGGAAAGGTGCTGTAAATTGCCTAAGAAGTGAGCTTAGACAGAAAGGGACAGACGGTGAAGTTTATCAGATGGGAAGGAGTAAAAAAAAAAAACTAACCAGTGACCAAAAAAGCCAACTGTGGCTGCAGTGGACAGTTTTCACTTCAATACAAAACATTTCTTCCTGTGTTACGAGTTCGATCTACTCCGCAGCAGGGGCTAAGCTAAGTAACAGCAGAACCCAGAAGAGTAGCCCCCCCCCCCCAAACAAGTTATTCCGTATAATTCTGACACTGCCCCCTGGTGTCAGTACACAGTTAAAACATGAAAGCAGGTCTGCAGCTTGAGGTGCAAGTTTTCATCCAGCTAAGTACACAGTATCACAGATCGTAGTTGGTCCGCCCTCTTGCACTATGCCATTTAAGTGCAGCTAATGATTTGTGCAATGATGCAAAAATAACAGCGAATTACCACTGAAGAAGCAGAAGCTGTGTGATGTCTGCGCTGCCTGCTTTTACAGTTCTGGGTTGCTGGAATTTATTATCTTGTGCTGTGAATACTGTGTGAAATATTTTCTCATGAGATGTTTTATCACACTTGTGACGTGCATCTGGAAACAAATGGCATATGTAATGGTCTCTAATTGTGTCTGGCTTGCACTGAAGGCAAAGAAACCACGAAGTATTATAAGAAATGCAAATTTTGAAAATGGCCTCAATCTGTAATTAATTGAGTCATTATTGCTTTAAGTACATAAAGAAACTGTACACAAGGCTCTATAGCTTTCCCTTCATTTTGCATATATGATCATATGACAGCTTTAGACCAAACCCTAAAAATACTTAATAAAATGCATATTAAAGACATGTGATTGCATATGAAGAACATCAGTTCTCATGGCTGCTTTCTTCCCACCGCAGACCCCAGACTCATGGTCCGATAGATCCCACAGCCGGCGAGGAAGCAGCAGCCACAAGCGATCAGCATCATGGGGCAGTGCTGAGCATCTGCGAGAGGTCAGTTCAACTTTTGATTGCGCAACATGCATTTGTAATGCCTGGATTTGCTAAACTTGATGCTTTTTTTTTTTTTTTTTTTTTTTTAAATTAAAAAGGGCAAGTTCTTGAAAAAGTCTTGACTTTTATTGACATTGTTGAGCAACAGGAGACTGAGGTCATCTGCAACGTTCCCCTTTTTATACTTTTTAACGAAGCCTCACTTCTCATGATCTCACTGAACATTGAGCCAACATAAAAAACATAATAATAAAATCCTTGTTTGTTGATACTAAGCGTTTGACATGTGGGATTAAAGGACTTCCTTTGTGTGTTTGCACGTAGAGGTTGATTAACATGTGTTTGTTTCAGATCGCTAAACTAAAACAACAACTGCAGCAGTGCAGCAAACCTGCAGTCTCGGGGGCACATGACAAAGACCGTCAGCGGGGCTATCCTCAGGGGGGCCGTAGCCTTGGAGCTGCTCAGGTACCTTAGCATCAGCAGACACAAGCACACTGAATGAGTTGAGGTTTTAGTGCAGATGTCTCTAGAAATAAATTTAGGTGTATTTGTTTTTTCTTCTGTACCGTGTATGGACACCTGTCACTGATTTACATTCACAAGAGCGCATTACTAAGCTATGCAGGTCTCTGCAGGAAGTGAATGAAATAAAACACTGAGGAAACGGGAAGATCACTACATCATGCTAGCTTCTGCTTTTCAGATTGTAATGCACGGTTCTGCTTTTCAGCACAGCTGGTGTGTGGTCCCACACTCCACTGGGCTGTGGTGATTTTTTTTTTTTCTCTCCTCAAATAAACCAAAGTGGTGATGAGACAGCCCCATGCAGTTTATGAAAACACTTGTTAGTTTGATTATCAGCATTGAGCTTGCTGGATTTTTGAGATGTCTGAAGCAAATGACTTTTTGAATGCCTGTGTGCTCTCAAAAAGTAAGAAAGTTTCAGTTTTCTTTGTTGCTTTTTTGTTGTTGTATTTTTAATGGTAACAATTAAAAAAAAAAAAAAGTACATTTAGCCTGATGTTTTTGGAAAATATGGAAATAAAAGAATTTTTAGCTTTTAAAAAAAAAAAAAAAAAAAAAAAAAAAAAACGTCCTGGTGTTTGGCTCTTAGGTGTAGTGCAATAAAATTGTGTTCACTTGTTTATGTGCTCAGACTCAGCCTATTCCCATCCCCCCTGCTCCCCTGTCTACACTGGTCCCTCCCCTGCGCTGCAGCGTGGAGGGCCTCAACCAGGAGCTGGAAGGCATGTTCATCAGCCAGTCACTACATCCATTACAGAGGGTAATTATCACCTACAGAGCCCACACATGCTTGTTTACACAACATGGACATGTGAAGATGTTTAGGCATTGTTTTATTTGCAAAGAAAGGCGGGTTTCAGAGGTGGCACATGTAGTTTTCTGCTGAAGTAAAACTTCTGCGTTGGCTGATTTTCGTTTAATTAAACGTTCTAAAACGTGCAGTTTCCTGTCTCGACAGCTGCTCGAGGTTCCAGATGGTCATCGGGCTCCGGTGCCTCTGCAGAGCTGCAGCAGTGGATCTCAGAGCGACCCCCCCACCACGCCCCCGCCATCGTCATCCTCCACCTCCTCCTCACCCTGCTCCTCTCCCAACTACATCTGCACCTCTCAGCCCAACTCGGATGCTCCTCCAGACCTGCACCAAGGTTAGTTTGTCAGACATTTTAGATAAGAATTTAGACTTTTATAATGGTGAGAACAAACGTGAAAGTATTGATTTGCTGACCACTTTATTAGGTATTAGGTAGGTATTAGGTATTAATTACCTTAATTGTTCATGGCATAAATTCAGTGAGGTGCTGGAAACATTCCTCACATTTCGGTCCACATTGACGTGACGTGTTAAACGCATCAGGGGATGGTACACTGGTATTTAAGAGCTGAAAATGGTCATGAGCAGTACTTGGGTAGTCTGTGGTATTTAAACAATGCTCAGTTGATACCAAGGGATCCAAAGTGTGCCACAGAAATATTCCCCCTACACCAACCGGCATGTTGTTACATCATACATGCAATGGATACACACCCTGCCATCTGAATTGAGACTCTTCAAACCTGGCAAGGTTTTGTTGGGTTTTAAAAAAAAAAAAAAAAATCATTTATTGTCCATTTCTGGTGAGGCTGTGTGAGGTGTAGCCTCAGTTTTACTGTTCTTAGCTGCCAGGAGTGGCACCCGGTGTGGCCTTCTGCTGTTGTAGCTCCACTCTAACATGTTGTGCATTCAGAAATGTTCTTCTGCATACTTTGGTTGCTTGAGTTACTTTTGCCTTGCTATGTTCTCAAACCAGTCTTGACCGTTCTCCTGATATTGAGGTGTTTTACCCCAGAGAACCTCTAATCACTGGTTGTTTCATTCTCTCATTTTCAGACCCTTCTTTGTAAACTCTACAGATGGTTCTGTAGGAAATTTCAATAAATGAGCAGTTTTCAAATTACTCAGACCAACCCGTCCAGCTAGAACAACCCTGCCACATTAAAGTCACTTAAACTCAACTTTGTTTCTCATTCAGCTGTTTGAACGTCAGCAGGTCATCTTGCCTAAATCCACTGAGCTGCTGCCTTGAGATTTGCTGATTAGATAACTGCATTGATGAGCAGTTAAACTGTGTGTTTTTAAAAAGTGTCTGGTAAGTGTATTTCTAGCAGACGCATGTAGACATAAAATTGCAGCACTGATGTATAACTTTGTGGTGGTTTCAGTAACGCAATTCAGCTCTGCCAAAAATATGTCTGCAAAATGCAAATATGGCATGACATGTGTTCTTTATATTCACCATGGAAGTTATTGTTTTTTTTGGTGTTGGCTTGATGGACTAAAGAGTTGTAGTTGTCTTAGTTTATAGTAACAGTTTCCCTCTCACTTATAATTTCTTTATAGGTTCTTTCTGACATTGATCATGGACTTGGCAAGGAACATATGAATTAGGTGGCATCTCTAGCTGAGACCTTGAAATTTGACTTCCTTTAGTTGTGCATCAGGAAATTTATAAATTGATTTCTAAATGTCAAAAGAATGCAAACTGCTATTAAGGTTTTAATTTCTTTTCAGTCCTTTGTTTATTCTTCAAATTGAATCTCAATTTGGGGAACATGGGTGAAGTGAAACCCTATCAATAAATGCCTAAGTGATTGTTAGGGAGTCTGTCCCATCCCCCCCAAAATCCTGTGTTTGTAATGTACTGCGTGCCAGCAAATTATTACTTGATGATCATCACCACATTGTCTGCACAAGCCTTTGAGTCCAGAAAGGACTTCAGACATAACACAGTGTATCTAGGCTTGGAAAGGATGGGCTCTAGCTGAAAACTTCATAATGTCGATCAGTCATAGCCAGAAACCAAGCTGAAGACAGTTTGAGAGAAAATGACAAGACAATGTTAAGGGGGTGAGGTTGATAAGAAGTGAGTAAACAGTTTCTGCCCCTCAGAACATTCAAATCGTGTGTGTGTGTGTGTGTGTGTGTGTCTAGATCGATAGATATATCATTCTCACAAATATGTTTTCTCTCCTATTTTCAGGCTCAACAGACAGTGGGCTTCTGTCTCCGTTCCCCTCCCAGAATGAGGCTGACCTTTCTCCTCTCCTGAACGCCTCATCTCCCGGGCCCAACAAAAGCTGCTGCTTCCAGAGAAAACCTCCAGAGGGCTGTGAAAGGGTGAGAGTGTGGGAGGAGATCAGGTAGGTTTTTATTCATTTTGCTTTGTTTGCATGCTAGAGGGAGACAGATGAATCACCTCTGGATAATGAAATATAATTAGACAAATACTGTATACTCCCTGTCATTTAACACGGTCAGCATGTAGATGCCCTCTGGTGGTCACATTTAAAAAAATAAACACTAGAAAAACAAACTAATTCAGTGTCTTTACCCAAAGTTGAATGTGATTTCCTGCATGACGTCATAGTTTTTAGTTGAGTCAGTTTACCTTGTACTCTGTTAGAGTGAGTTAGTGGCATTAACTGTAGATGTACGAACAGACCCCCTCAAAGCAGTTTGTTTGTTCAGCTTGGGAGTTTTGTTCTGCCAAACCGACAAGTTGATGATGTTGCAACACTTCATGTTGTCAGCACTAAAGCATTCGAAGTCCTCCTTGTTTTTAACTTGGTCTGAATCTTACAGTGTGAAATTACTAGTCGTTACTCATTAAAAGGAATCAACAATTACAAAACTCTGTTGCCTGGTATTTTAGTTTTTCTTTTCTGGTGGGTCCGTGACTTCTAGGGGAAAATTTTGGCTTGAGTAAAGCCTCGTGCATGTTGACATGTAAGCACAAGCAGCGACTACAAAGATCAGGGATGTCAAACTCATTTTACATTGTGAGCTGCATAAAAGTCACTCTGATCTTAAGTTTGCTGGACCAGTGAAACTTCCCTTTCTGTCAGTGAAAAGAAGTTTAACCACATTTAATCCCAGAGATATCTTAACATTAAAAAAAGAAGTGCAGAGTCAACATGTCTCAATTTTTCCACATGATAAAGAAATGCTGCTGAACTATATGAAAGAAATCTGACTGTGTGCACTGAATGTAACCAAACTTTTTGCATCACTTTTATGGACATAAGTTTTTCTTCTCCTTTTCTTCTTTAGCTCTCCACAGAAACCCACGATGGCCCTCATCTCCTCCTGCCCCGACCCCAACAAGGTAAACTTCACCCCCTATGGGGGTTCAGCCTTTTGCCCAGTCAGCCTCCCTAAGCCCCTGCTCCCCTCCATGGACATGTTTTTCAGAAGCTTTGGCTCTCCAGCAAGCAACTGCTTGAACCAGGGAACAAGCTCCTGTCAGATGGTCTCCTCTAACACCTGGGCTGTTCGTCCAGATCCTCCTGCAGCCACCACTGTGATGGGAGAAAGTTCTGGAGAGGGGCTAGCTTTATAAAAACGGCTCCAGGTCGTTTATTTGGAAATGAACAGAGTGGTCTGGGACAGATGTCTAGATTTCTTTTTCTTTTCTTTTTTAAATCTTAGCTCATTCTTTTGCCACACAGGTACAAACAAATAACATTGTTGCCCTTTTCAGCCATGCGATGGCATCACTAATGTTCATTAGAGCTTCATTGAGACTTGTGCACCCCTGCAAAAGACTTGAATTTATATTTCCAGCATCAACTCTAGTTGAGAGCAATCATAGTTTTAAAGGCTTAAATCTTGCACAACCACAAATGGGTCATCTGTTTGTGCTGCTGGAGCTTCCCCTACAACACAACACTGCTGCAGAGAGCTGCTTTTGAATTAGGCATGGCAAAAAATGCTTATGGGAGGAATAATTGAGTGTTTATACAAACTAGTAACAGATAAAGTGCTGTTTATGTGCTGCTTGTTGTTATCTAGGATGCTCCGTAGTGAGCTGATCAGCAAAAAAAATAAATGCATGCGAGCCATTGTAATCAGGTATTCACTCGTCATGTGGAAAGTGATGGATAAATGTTAGCAAATCTGAGACTTTCAGATGCAGCGAGATTAAAGGAAACCACTGGATGTCTGAAAAGGGCTTGATGTTGAAGGTTATTGAGAAAATGAGTCACAATGCAAAGGAGAGTGCTCCGAGTTTCCTTAATTGCAACACTTCTAAACTAAACAAATTTAGTTCTGTTATTACCCAAAGATATTTACATTTGTCTTAGCCAAAAATAATTGAGACACTGTGCTGTCTTACAGCAGCACTGCTCACTTATTTTTCTGTAAACTTTCACTTGATTTGTTTGACTGACTGCTCACTTCCTGCACAGTTATTTTCTCAAAGACGCCACAACAGTAACTTTGTTGATACTGTTCCTTATTTTTAAACTGCATCTGTTTAATTATTTTTTTTCATCTTATCAAAGATATTTATCTGCTGTTCACTTATTTCCTTGCACCAGTCACTAGTGTACGAAGCGTGACAAATCAGTGGGTACTTTGTTTTTACCTGATTTAAAGGACAACATGAAATGACATTTTGGTTGTTGTAAAGGGAATTTTGTAGATGTAGAAGTTCAGGTAGCGTCAGCACCTAATGGCTTCATCACATGCATTCTTGCTTTACGAGTAGTACTTTCTTTTTTAAAATGTCTTGTTTACTTGCAAAAAGGGTTGCATGTTGTTTATTGACGTTCTAGATCTGTGCCTGATGGTACGTTTTAGTTTTGAGGTTTCACTGCCTAGTTGACTACCTAACCAGTTTTAGTGGTATAGACTTGTCGTCCTCAGTTTCCCTGATCATTTTGTTCTGCCAAGCTGACAAGTTAACGATCATATAGTTTTATTTTCTCGCAGACATGTTTGCACAAGTTGAACTACTACTTTTGAGTCGCAATTCTTATTTTTATGCTCACTTTTGTACTTGGTTGTATATGTATGTGTAGTGATGTCTGTTTTTTACCCTTTTTCCCCAAATACCTGCTACATAAGCTAAAAAGGAAAAAAAAAGACCCTTGTCATTTTTAGTTTTGTTCTGTCAGGCAAATGTCACATGTATCGGGTGGATTTTTATGCACTTCCAGCAGAGGGTGTTACAGAGGAGAGGTTTCCTCCATAATTTAGCCTCTGATAGTTCTGTTTGCATGTGAACTGAAAGTTGACTATTTTGATCTTTTGACTAACATCTCCTAGTTTTAGCATCTTGAAATGCTGATGGACTGAAATATTCTTATTCCAAATAATCAAAGATTTTTTTTTTTTCTTTCCCCGGTTGTGGATACTGGGAATGTTATCTCAGGTTCTGTGTTTTGTCTACATAAATACATGATGCTAGCATGTCTTCTGTGTTTATTACATTCATTTTAGCATTTTAGCTCTTAGTGCTTTGCTTTGAATTCACCACACAATCTATGCAGCCATGGTGTTAAAGAGCAGACCTATTGGTGTGAAGTCCCGTGCGTATACTGCCAAGTTTTCATTTCTCCTACAATTAAGAAGCTACTTTCAAACCTTGTGCATTCATCTAGTCATACTGGAATATTTGTTTCTAAATTGGGTAAAAGAAAACACTAGAAAATCTTATAATGGTACCGTGTGTCATTATGTCACCATACACTGGAATCTTCACTATTTTCTGGGGCAGGGGAATTGAGAACTGCCTGACTAAGACGTGTAATTTCCTCTTGTCTTGAGTCACATTGATTTCTTCAGTCGTTACCTTTGACTCACCACAATGCTTCTCAGTTTTTTTTGTTTTTTTTTGTTTTTTTTCCAGAAAGCTGATTATTGGTGGCACAAACATTAAAGTTTCAGCAGTTTGGTTCATTGTCTCAAGATACAGTGCTCAGCATAAATGAGTGCACCCCTTTACATTTGTCAGAAAACCTTTAGTTTCCTTTCAGAATCAACATTTTCTATGAGATACTATAATGCAAAAATACTCCCACAAATGTGGGTCATTGATTGCAAACAAGATTTGTTAATTTGTTAGGAAAATCCTTTTTTTTATTTTTATTTTTTTTGTGTGTGCAGACTCATTCAAGCCCATGTTGCAAAAATGAGTACACCCCAATTAGTCTAAGGAGAAAAGCCACACTTAAGACTACAAAATTCGAATTACCAGGTATTCAACCAAAGGTGAGTCTAATGATTCATTTACGAGGTGTCCAGCAGACAGGTGACCATAAAAGGGCATTACTTAACAAAGAAAAGCCCTTCCCGTTTCATACTGCCAGCAATGGCTCCACATGGAAGAGAAATGTCACAAAATCTGAGAAAGGAAACAATTTCTTTACACAAAAAAGGTGAGGGCTACAAGATCAGCAAAGCTTTACATAGCAGTCAAAATACTGTAGCAAAAGTGATCATAAAATGTAACAAAGATTGAAGCGCAACTATCTTAGACATCCAGGCCGTCCACAGAAGTTAACATCTCAATGGGAGCGTCTCCTGATGAGAAGGAAGGGTTGAAGAAATCACCATGCAAGTTCACTGCAGTTAGCTAAAGCAGTAGAAAGCCAAACTGGAGTGACTGTTTCCCGTGACACCATACGGCATACACTGCAGAGGAATGGCATGCATAGGTATCGTCCATGAAGGAAGCCTCTCCTAAAGCCCATGCACAAAAAAGCACGCCTAGAATTTGCTAGGGCCCATGCTGAAAAAGATGAAGACTACTGGGACTCTATACTCTGGAGTGATGAGACAAAGATCACTGTTTTTGGAACTAATGGTTTCAAAACTGTATGGTGTCATAAACGTGAGGATTTCAAAGACAAATGCATGGTGCCTACAGTGAAACATGGTGGTGGCAGTGTCCTTATGTGGGGCTGCATGAGTGCTGCTGGTGTTGGGGAGCTGCATTTCATTGATGGTATCATGAACTCAACAATGTACTGCTCTATTCTGAAGAAGAAGATGCTGCCATCACTCCGTGCACTTGGTCGTCATCCACTTTTCCAACACGACAATGATCCAAAACACACATCTAAAGCTACTGCTGCATTTCTGAGGAAGGACAGGGTGAAGATGATTGAATGGCCAAGTATTTCTCCTGATCTGAACCCAATTGAACACCTGTGGGGAATTCTGAAGCGGCAAATTGAGCATCACTCTCCATCCAGCATCCAGGCTCTAAAAGAGGTTATTCTTGAAGAATGGAAAAAGATAATGTTGCAATATGTCGCAACTTGTTCATTCCGTGACTTGATGCTGTCCTTGAAAATCACGGTGGTCATACAAAATACTAGATGTAGTAGTTTGTGTTGCGGGGTGTATTCATTTTTGCTTCATCCAATTTTAGTAAAACTGAAGATTTTGTGATCTAAGTTATATTATTAACCTTAATTTCATGTTATGGAGTTAAACAAGTGTTCAATAAAACTCAGCCGTGTGAAAATTTTGGAAATTGTTCTTTTGTTCATTGAGCTACTGATTTAATTTGTGCTTTTTGAAGGGAGTGTACTCATTTATGCTGAGCACTGTATCTGAATGTCTACATGCACCGAGTTGCTGTCATGTAATTTCCTCATTACATATTTGGTTAGTAAACAATTGAACAGGTGTGCCTGAAGAAGTCACTGAAAATATACACTTTGTAAACCGATCTTTTCATGAGCTTTGCTCTGCATCTGTCACAGAACTGAAAGTGAAACCATTCTGAGCAGTTTGTGACCTTTTTATTTAAACTTTTTAAGGATGTTTAATGTAACTGTAAATCTAACCTGAACCAGATAACCTCAGACAAACTGTAAACACTTCCAAATCCCATCGCAGCTAGATAAAACAACATCACGTGCTGATACTGTCATGGTCCTGGGTCGGTGACCCAGCGCTTTAAGTTTATTATTATCATTTTCCAATTTATTATCATGATTATTATTATTATTGTTTGAGTTCTACGTGTTATATTCGGTCTGCCTCTGAGTCTGCGTCTGTATCTGCCTGTCTATGGTGTCACCCCGTCTGTTTGTGAATCTGTCTGTTTAGTTCAATGTCTTGTCTGGTTCCATGTGTCTGAGTTTCCTGTTTTATTGTGAAGGTCTGTGTCGTATGTGAGTGTGCTCAGTTACGTTTCCCCTGTCTCGTCAGCTGTGATTTCTCCCAGGTGTGTTCCCCTCCTGTCTCTCATCCCTTGATTACTGCCATCTGTGTATTTAAGCCCTGTGTTTCTCTGTGTCAGTGTCGCGTCGTACCCTCAACTTGCTGTGTGTTTGTAATGTCCTGTCCTCCAGCACCTCGGTTTAGAGTTTTGTTTTTGTAAGTTTTATTTCGTGAATCATTCCTCCAGCAATAAAGCTGCGTTTTCAGTTTATTCCCATCTCCAAGAGTCCTGCAATTTTGGGTCCACCACTTCTGCTTGCCTGCCACACAGCCAACCATGACAGAATCTTTAGTCATCATATATCTATATATTTATATATCTATATATATATATCTATTTATATCTATATATATATATCTATATATATATATATATATATATATATATCTATATATATATATATCTATATATATATATATATACTATACTATATATATATAGATATATATCTATATAGATATAGATATATATATATAGATAGATATATATGTATATATGCAATATATATTAGATATAGATATATATAGATATAGATATAGATATATATATAGTATATATATAGATATATATAGATATAGATATAGATATAGATATATAGATATAGATATAGATATATACTATATATATATATATATATATATATATATATATATATATATAGATATATATATATATATATATATATATAGATATATATATTATATACGTATGCATATATATTATAGATATATATCTATATATCTATATAGATATATATCTATATCTACCCCCCGTAGCGCTCAGAGATATGAGCCCAGGTAGGGGGTTCGCACAGCTGCTGTCGTTGCATTGTGGGATTGGCTGACAGTAGCGCGTGGAGGTGGGGTGCAGTTCAATTGTACGTTCAGGCGTGCAGGAAACTGCAGGAGATCCTCCGGAGAGGCGCGCCTTCAGCCCGCAGATATTCACGTTAACGGAGCCGGTCAGCGGGAGGACTGTCCACCATGTCTTCATTCTTTTGGGTCGTCGCCAAGCAGGTTAAGAGCCACCCAGCTGTAAGTCTCAGCCACTCGTTTTATTTTTACGGTCGTTATTACCAGCCTGTAACCAAGGAGACGGTGACATTGAAACGTGCCTATCAGAAGCTTGAAGCTGCGCGCGCTCCCGTTTCCCCCAAGATCTCTCCTTAATTACCTGATGTGGGATCAGCTGTAAAGGCTCAGGAAAACAGTTTTTGTGACTTATCCACACACTGACACCCTAAAGTACGCATTCGTAGAGTATTTTACTATTTATAAAAGCAAAAATAATTTCATATACAGCTCTGAGTGCGGAAATCTCAAATTCCTCGACAGACTCACAGGTTTCGGTTAGAAACATTGGTAGAACATTTTCACGTCACTACATTCTTATTGTTTTAATCACTGTATTCGTGTAATCCCGTGAAAGCTTTTCTTGGGTTTTTCACCCGCAACCTCCTCATGACAGAGTTCGTTTTTGCGCTCTGGCATCCGCAGAATCAGACAACCGCATCACCTGCTCCTACTGAGCGTGATACACTGATACTGTTGTTACTGAAATGTTATAATGATGATAATCTAAAGGTTCAAATCTGTGTGTGTGCGCGCGCAGGGGGGGGTCGCTTGTTTCACGTCACCGTGCGTCTGTAGCCATGCGAAAGGGTTTGTGGTGGCAGCACGTATAGCGGTGGAGTAGTTTCCATATTAGCTTGAGTGAAGGCCAGATAAAAGCATGTGAGGGTTTCTTTCTCCAAGGACGACGGTGTGAAAGGGTTTGGTTTGTGGCAGCCTCCATATTAATAGACCTCTGGATGGAAATGCTTTGTCCCCCTCCTGCTCTGTGACTGAGCAGCCTGTTGCTCCCTGCTGGTGAAAACTCTTCATTGTTTAAACAATCCTCTTATGTCATGAGATAACAATACCAACATGGAAATTCTGTGCATTTTATACATCATAGACTGTTACTATATAAGTAGCACTGCCTCAGCAAGGCTTTTTGAGGACAACTGCACATTTTTACCCACAGCAGCCAGGTGAGAAAGTGGCCCTGGTATTATTAATAGCTGTTAGACACATGCAACTGGCCACGGGGTCAAAGTGTGGTGATATAAGCAGGGACAACAACTATTTGCCCTTATCTTAAAACTTAATAAGACACATTATGTCTTGGTAATGCACAGTAGGAAAAACTGGACTCCTACACGTGGTTTGTAACAGATGAAATGCTGAATAAGATCTAAAAGGACGCAGATAACAAAGATATATCAACGTTTTATAGATCAAACATAGAAACATACTCTTTAAGGCTCCACACTGGAAGTCCTGCAAGATCTGCAGCTGCAGAGGAAAGCAGTCCGTCTTGTCTGTTCCCATCTTTTATGTCTGCAGTTTTAGTTTCTGACATCTGGTAACCTAATCTAGGACTACCACTTCCAGTCAGAGAGCAACAGATTTACACAGATTTATAGCAACTTCTCCTCCTCCATCCTAAACTCAAGAAGGAAAATGTGCCTAACATTTTTAAAACTCTGTATATTGTTCTCTTCTGGTTTTGCTCCACTGGCATTGATAAAGCAATAGCTTTATTGACTGATTGATGCCCTTTCTCCAAAGCTGATCCCCCTGTTCATCTTCATAAGTGGAGGGGCAACCATGAGTGTGTTGGCCCTGACCAGGGCGGCTCTGAAAAACCCAGACGTGTCGTAAGTATCTGAGACGATTTAAACTTATAGAAAACCGGGCGTTTTCACTTTCCTCGGTTACTCGGGGATGTGTTGTTTCGATCACGGCTTTTCCTCTTGTCTTCAGATGGGATCACAAGAACAACCCTGAACCCTGGAACCAAATGCAGCCCAATCAGCAGTACAAAGTACGAGCCGTTTTTCTTAATCCTTTAGGTCAAGTTATAGAGCAGGCATGTTTCTACAAAGGACAGGCCATAATTTTCTGTTATCTTGCGTCAAAGTCCATATCTCAGCAGTCATATGATAATGCATATTTGTTTTTATGTGTGTCCAGCTTCTTGCAGTAAACATGGATTACTCCAAACTGAAGAAGGACAGGCCAGACTTCTAAGCCATCCGTACGAGGAGCCTTTGCACTATTGTTTTTAAAAATCAAACAACCTATGACAGCAAATGAAAGTTTATTTCCAGTGTGCTGGGCAAAGGGATCATTCACCTATAAATGACTATGAATAAAACAGACAACCACCTGTTTTACTGATTGTTGAATATAATTATCAGTTTGCTGCCATAAATTATTAAAGACTATTTAAATCTTTAACGCCTCCCTTGCATGCTTATTACAGGCAAGAGCTGAGGGGAAAGATTACAACACATCAGAAAATGTGAGAAACAAGAATGTGCTCTTTTAGTGGTTTACAAAGAAACTATATTAGAATTTGAGACAATGAGAACAAGTGCCACCTGATGTTTGTTTATATA